>NC_063046.1:35836014-36136014 GCF_018812025.1 Megalobrama amblycephala
AATAATAAATATAGCTGCGAGCAGCGATGGCGGGCCCAAGCCCGGTGGCACCGCCACCCCGGTGGCTTCAGGGCAACTGTGCACAGCGGGCAATAGGCACTTAAAACGGTTAAACATCAAAGGACTATGTCAAATTCACTCCACATTTACTGCACTACAAGGTGCCACTATAGAGCCCCTCCTCCCTGCCCATTTTCAAAGGATTACATGTGCCAAGTTTTAACATTATTCTGATGAATTTTGAAGCAAATCAGGTAAAAATAAGAGGGTGATCTCAATGTATGCTGAAAGTGACACATTTTCTGCTTCCAGTTGGTGGCGCTATGACTTTGAATCACAATAGTCACATCCATGTGATCAGCCTTGTACAACGAAGACTAAGCCGAAGTTTCATCAAAATCAATTAATGTATGCAGAAGTTATAACACTTTGTTTCCCTTTTCTTGCCATAAATTCGTTGCCTCGCCACGGCCAAACCGTTTGAGATATCCAAAATCCGTTTGCAATTAAACAACTTCAATGTGTTAGCAACAAGTTAAAAAAAGCTTGGTGTAAATTGGATAAACCCTGTAGGAGTAGTAGTATAAAATTCATAGCCTGTTTTTTCAAAAAATTAACATTCAAACCAAAATAGCTGACTTCCTGTTGGTCGGAGCTAATGAATGTAAATTAGAAAATTGTCCGGCTTGATGAGAACAATATGTGTACCAAGTTTGGTGACTGTAGGAAAAACAAACCCCCCACTTTTGTCAAAAGGTGGCGCTACTGAGCCCCTCCACCACGCCCATTTCTATGGCTTTGTCCATGTCTACTGGTTGACAATATTGATGTGTGTGTCGAGTTTCATGCAATTTGAAGCATGTTAAGAGCCTCAAAAATACTCAAGAATATTATTACAGTTTGACCTGTTGCCATGGCAACAATATTTCAAATATTCAAAAATCCTGTCATAGGTCTACATCTGCTGTGTATTGACATTACACTGATGAAGTTTGAAGCAAATCAGGTAAAAATAAGAGGGTGATCTCAAAACATTTCAAAAAAGTGATACACTTCCTGCTGCCAGTTGGTGGCGCTATAACTTTGACTCACAATAGTCACATACATGTGATCAGACTCCTATAACGAACACACTTGTGAAGTTTCATAAAGATCAATATATGTATGCAGACGTTATAACACATTTCCTGTTTCCTTTTTCTCGCCATAAATTCGTTGCCTCGCCACGGACAAACCGTTCGAGATATCAAAAATCCCCTGGCAATTTTTAATCATCAGTGTCTTGACTTCATGCTGACCGAGTTTGGTGGCGATCGGATTAATCGTCTAGGAGGAGTATATCAAATTCCAGAGCATGCGTTTTTCAAACAACCCTTAATAGCTGACTTCCTGTTGGCGTGACGTTTAACTTAGAGCACGAAAGTTGTTCGGCCCGATGAGGTCTATATGTGTACCGAGTTTCAGACTAATACGTGCAAGCGTGTTTAATATATGGACCAAATTTTCAGACCTTTTTCAAGGGGGCGCTGTTGAGCCCCCCTGCCACGCCCGGGTACCAGCTTCTGCCCGGCCCTGTTGGCCGCGGATTCCAATGTGTGTGCCAATTTTCAAGAGTTTTTGAGCATGTTAAGGCCCCCAAAAAGCCCCGGAAGACGGAAAAAAAAAAAAAAAAAAAAAAAAAAAAAAAAAAAAAAAATATAATAAATATAGCTGCGAGCAGCGATGGCGGGCCCAAGCCCGGTGGCACCGCCACCCCGGTGGCTTCAGGGCAACTGTGCACAGCGGGCAATAGGCACTTAAAACGGTTAAACATCAAAGGACTATGTCAAATTCACTCCACATTTACTGCACTACAAGGTGCCACTATAGAGCCCCTCCTCCCTGCCCATTTTCAAAGGATTACATGTGCCAAGTTTTAACATTATTCTGATGAATTTTGAAGCAAATCAGGTAAAAATAAGAGGGTGATCTCAATGTATGCTGAAAGTGACACATTTTCTGCTTCCAGTTGGTGGCGCTATGACTTTGAATCACAATAGTCACATCCATGTGATCAGCCTTGTACAACGAAGACTAAGCCGAAGTTTCATCAAAATCAATTAATGTATGCAGAAGTTTATAACACTTTGTTTCCCTTTTCTTGCCATAAATTCGTTGCCTCGCCACGGCCAAACCGTTTGAGATATCCAAAATCCGTTTGCAATTAAACAACTTCAATGTGTTAGCAACAAGTTAAAAAAAGCTTGGTGTAAATTGGATAAACCCTGTAGGAGCAGTAGTATAAAATTCATAGCCTGTTTTTTCAAAAAATTAACATTCAAACCAAAATAGCTGACTTCCTGTTGGTCGGAGCTAATGAATGTAAATTAGAAAATTGTCCGGCTTGATGAGAACAATATGTGTACCGAGTTTGGTGATTGTAGGAAAAACTAACCCCCCACTTTTGTCAAAAGGTGGCGCTACTGAGCCCCTCCACCACGCCCATTTCTATGGCTTTGTCCATGTCTACTGGTTGACAATATTGATGTGTGTGTCGAGTTTCATGCAATTTGAAGCATGTTAAGAGCCTCAAAAACACTCAAGAATATTATTACAGTTTGACCTGTTGCCATGGCAACAATATTTCAAATATCAAAAATCCTGTCATAGGTCTACATCTGCTGTGTATTGACATTACACTGATGAAGTTTGAAGCAAATCAGGTAAAAATAAGAGGGTGATCTCAAAACATTTCAAAAAGTGATACACTTCCTGCTGCCAGTTGGTGGCGCTATAACTTTGACTCACAATAGTCACATCCATGTGATCAGACTCCTATAACGAACACACTCGTGAAGTTTCATAAAGATCAATATATGTACGCAGACGTTATAACACATTTCCTGTTTCCTTTTTCTCGCCATAAATTCGTTGCCTCGCCACGGCCAAACCGTTCGAGATATCAAAAATCCCCTGGCAATTTTTAATCATCAGTGTCTTGACTTCATGCTGACCGAGTTTGGTGGCGATCGGATTAATCGTCTAGGAGGAGTATATCAAATTCCAGAGCATGCGTTTTTCAAACAACCCTTAATAGCTGACTTCCTGTTGGCGTGGTGTTTAACTTAGAGCACGAAAGTTGTTCGGCCCGATGAGGTCTATATGTGTACTGAGTTTCATACTAATACGTGCAAGCGTGTTTAATATATGGACCAAATTTTCAGACTTTTTTCAAGGGGGCGCTGTCGAGCCCCCCTGCCACGCCCGGGTACCAGCCTCTCCGGCGTCCTAATGGCCGCGGATTCCAATGTGTGTGCCAATTTTCAAGAGTTTTTGAGCATGTTAAGGCCCCCAAAAAGCCCCGGAAGACGGAAAAAAAAAAAAAAAAAAAAAAAAAAAAAAAAATAATAATAATCCTTAGAAGAACAAGAGGGCCCTGCGCGAATTTTCGCTTGGGCCCTAATAATCCTTAGAAAAACAAGAGGGCCCTGCGCGAATTTTCGCTTGGGCCCTAATAATCCTTAGAAGAACAAGAGGGCCCTGCGCGAATTTTCGCTTGGGCCCTAATAATAATCCTTAGAAAAACAAGAGGGCCCTGCGCGAATTTTCGCTTGGGCCCTAATAACATCTGTTTAACATAACATGAAAGTAAGGTTAATAATAAACTTAGATTACACATTTTTCAGTTTTACTCAAGTTAGGGTGATGCAAAAATTACTACATCTAGTACTTTGTATGGCCTCCATGATTTTTAATAACAGCATCAAGACTTCTAGGCTTGGAATCAAGAAGTTGGCGACATTTTGCAACATCTATCAGTCTCTTATAGAGACTGGATGCTGGATGGAGAGTGATGCTCAACTTGTCTCTTCAGAATTCCCCATAGGTGTTCGATTGGGTTCAGATCAGGATACATACTTGGCCACTGAATCACTTTCACCCTGTTCTTCTTTAGAAACACGTTTAGGATCATTGTCATGTTGGAAAAGTGCACGACGACCAAGGGCACAGAGTGATGGTAGCATCTTCTCTTTCAGTATAGAGCAGTACATCTCTGAATTCATGATGCCATCAATGAAATGCAGCTCCCCGACACCAGCAGCACTCATGCAGCCCCACATAAGGACACTGCCACCACCATGTTTCACTGGAGGCACCATGCATTTTTCTTTGTATTCCTCACCTTTGCGATGTCATACAGTTTTGAAGCCATCAGTTCCAAAGACCTTTATCTTGGTCTCATCACTCCAGAGTATAGAGTCCCAGTAGTCTTCATCTTTGTCAGCATGGGCCCTGGCAAACTCTAGGTGGGCTTTTTTTGTGCCTGGGCTTTAGGAGAGGCTTCTTTCGTGGACAGCACCAATACATGCCATTGCTCTGCAGTGTACGCCGTATTTGTCATGGGAAATAGTCACCCCAGTTTGGCTTTCTACTTCTTTAGAGAACTGCAGTGAACTTGCATGCTGATTTTCTTCAACCCATCTCATCATAAGACGCTCCTGTCGAGGTGATAACTTCCGTGGATGACCTGGACGTCTCTGTGAGATGGTTGCAGTTCCATCTTTTTAAAATTTTTGTACCACTTTTGCTACAGTATTCTGACTGATAAGTAAAGCTCTGCTGATCTTCTTGTAGCCTTCACCTTTCTGGTGTAAAGAAATAATTTTCTTTCTCTGTGACATTTCTTTGTTTTCTTTGTGACATTGCTCTTCCATGTGGTGCCATTGCTGACAGCATGAAATGGGAAGGGGTTTTAACACCCTTTTATAGTCAACTGTCTGCTGGACACCTGTGTAATGAATAATTAGACACACCTGTGGTTGAATTCTTGTTCAATTAGACATTTGTAGTCTAAAATTTTGCTTTGCTCCAGAGACTTTCAATGGGGTGTACTCATTTTTGCATCACTCTAATTTGAGTAAAACTGAAAATTTTGTTCTCCAAGTTATATTATTAATCTTACTTTCATGTTATAAGTTAAACAGATGCTATATATATATATATATATATATATAAAACTAAGTCTTGTCAACATTTTGGAAATTGTTTTTGCGTTCATTGAGATATTGTTTAAAAAGTTACTTTTCAAAGGGGGTGTACTCATTTACGCTGAGCACTGTATACAGATGCATCTCAATAAATTAGAATATCATGAAAAAGTTATTTTATTTCTGTAATTTAATTCAAAAAGTAAAACTTAAATATATTCTAGATTTATTAGACAAAGTAAAATATTTCCAGACTTTTTTGTTTTCATTTTGATGATTACAGCTTACTGCTCATCAAAATCAAAAAATCTGTATCTCAATTTATTAGAATATTTAATTTCAAGTTCTATTAAATCATCATTCTCAGGGTATAAATACTGGGTTTAGGTCAGTAATGCCAACAGCAGTCACGGGGAAGTCTGCTGACTTGACAATTGTATAGAAGACGATCATCAAGACCCTCTACAATGAGGTTAAGCCACAGAGGGTCATTGCTGAAAGAGCTGGCTGTTCGCAGAGTGCTGTGCCAAAGCATATTCATGGAAAGAACACTGGAAGGAAACAGTGTGGTAGGAAAAGGTGTACAAGTGAAAGGAATGACCGCAGGCTTGAGAAGATTGTCAGGCGAAGCCGATTTAAGAATTTAGGAGAGCTTCAGAAGGAGTGGACTGAAGCTGGAGTCAGTGCATCAAGAGCCACCACACACAGACGTTTTCAGGAAATGGGCTACAACTGTCACATTTCACCAAGCCACTTCTGAACCAAAGACAATGTCAGAAGTGTCTTACCTGGGCTAAGGAGAAAATGTGGACTGTTGCTCAGCGGTCCAAAGTCCTCTTTTCAGATGAAAGTAAATTTTGCATTTAATTTGGAAATCAAGGTCCCAGAGTCTGGAGAAAGAGTGGAGAGTCACAGACACCATGTTGCTTGAAGTCCAGTGTGAAGTTTCCACAGTCAGTGATGATTTGGGCTCCCATGTCATCTGCTGGTGTTGGTCCACTGTGTTTTCTGAAGTCCACAGTCAACGCAGCCATCTACCAGGAAATTTTAGAGCACTTCATGCTTCCTTCTGCTGACAAGCTTTATGGAGATGCTGATTTCATTTTCCAGCAGGATTTGGCACCTGCCCACACTGCCAAAGGTACCAAAAGCTGGTTCAATGACCATGGTGTTACTGTGCTTGATTGGCCAGCAAACTCGCCTCACCTGAACCCCATTGAGAATCTATGGGGTATTGTCAAGAGGAAGATTAGAGACACCAGACCCAACAATTCAGATGACCAGAAGTCCGCTATCAAAGCAACCTGGGCTTCCATTACACCTGAGCAGTGACACAGGCTGATTGCCTCCATGCCATGCCGCATTGATGCAGTAATTCATGCAAAAGGAGGCCCAACCAAGAAATGTCAAGCCTGACATTTCTGTTTAAAATATCCTTTTTTTTTATTGATCTTATGAAGTACTTATTTTTTGAGAGAGTGAATTGGTGGGTTTTTGTTAAATGTGAGCCAAAATCATCACAATTAAAAGAACCAAAGACTTAAAGTACTTCAGTCTGTGTGCATTGAATTTATTTAATACACGAGTTCCACAATTTGAGTTGAATTACTGAAATAAATGAACTTTTCCACGACATTCTAATGTATTGAGATGCACCTATATATATATCTATATATATATATATATATATATATACACACACACACAAGGAGGCAGCTCCGTTGCCTCCTTCGGGAACGGTAGTGTTGTCTGAGTTAGACCCAGAGAGGATGGCAATGCTTGCCTGGGCCACCGAGAAGGTCAGGCTCAAGTGGAGACCTCAACCATGTCCTGAGCCCTCTAGGTTAGATAATTGGTTTCTTGGGGCGGCTCATGCTGGTTCTCAGTGTCCCGCCCCAGTCCCATTTTTCTCATGAGGTGCATGAGGAGCTTACTAGTTCGTGGATGGCACCTTTAACTGCCATGAACAGACCCAGTATCTCCTCCCCCCTCACTACCCTTGATAGTGGGGCTGCCAAGGGGTACACGGAGATCCCTCAGGTGGAGCGGTCAGTTGCTATGCAATTGTGTCTGAGCACCGCTGCCACTTGGTAGGGTAATCTGTTTCTTCCCTCATGGGCCTGTAAGTATTTGTCTAGTTTAACTGGCAATGCTTATGGAGCCTGAGGGGAGGGTGCCTCCGCCCTGCACGCTATGGAGTTGCTCCAGGTCCATCAAGCCAAAGCGCTCAAAGACCTGCACAGGGGTGGTCACAATCCAGAGGTTCTACAAAGGCACATAAGCAGATGGAGGCGATTAAACATATCCTGCCCCAGCGGACAGCTGCTGCAACCACTGGACCGCCAGCCATAGCACCCCAGTCTGCTCATCGGCGAAGGCACCCCCCTCTGTCTGCCACCCCTCCCACGCAGCAGCAGCCTCCATCCAAGCAGAGTTGTGGAGTCTGTCACAAGCAGGGCGCCCAGCCCGTCCAGGCCCCCACCAGACCTGGTGGCAAGCATAAGAGCAAGAGGCCCTGAGACGGGTGACCCCGAGATGGAGGGATCAGCTCTTCAGGAGATGGTGACTGAAGTGTTGGCTCCATGAAGAGGCTCCTGGGGCATATGGCAGCTGCAGCGGCAGTAACACAACTCGGTTTGCTTCATTTGAGACCGCTTCAGAACTGGCCTCACAGAACTGCTGTTGTATCCACAGATGCCTTTGCCACTGGCTGGGGTGGCACGTACAACAGGCATGCAGTATCAGGGGCTTGGACGGGACCCCAACTGCATTGGCACATCAACTTGAGTTGCTAGCAGTATGTTGTGCATGGAGCTGTCTAAAACAAAGCCATTACAGGGCAAACACGTATTAGTCCGTACGGACAACACTGTGACCATTGTGTACATCAGTTGACAAGGTGGTTTACACTCCCGTCACATGTCACAACTCGCCTGCCATCTCGTCATCTGGAGTCGGAAGCATCTGAGGTCACTTTGTGCCATTCACATCCCCGGTGTGCTCAATAATGTAGCCGCTCATGAGCTGTGCTTCTGGGAGAATGGAGACTCAATCACCAGGTGGTCGAGCTGATTTAGAGACGTTTCAGAGCCGCTCATGTAGACCTGTTTGCCTCTCCAGAACCCTCTCACTGCCAGCTGTTTTACTCCCTGACCAAGGGAATACTCAGCACAGACTGACTGGCACACAGCTGGCCCCAGGGTTTGCGCAAATATGCATTACCCCCAGTGAGCCTACTTGCACAGGCACTGTGCAAAGTCAGGGAGGACAAGGAACAGGTCTTGCTAGTTGCGCCTTACTGGCCCAACCGGACCTGGTTCCCAGAACTGATGCTCCTTGTGGATGCCATCGCCTTGGCTTACCCTGCCCACTCAGGTTGCGAGCTCACTCTACCAGAAGTGTTGTATCCTCCTGGGCACTGGCACGTGGTGCCTCGCTGACAGATATTTGTAGATCTATAGCCCTTGTGTTGAGCCAGTGTCCTCCTGTGTTCTCACCTCAAACTAGTAGAACCGTAAGGCCCCGGCTTAATGTCGGCTTCTTGCACCATAGTATGTGCTTGTTTTGCTCCAGAGAGTTCCCTGCTGGGCAAACCCTGTTGAGTTCCTCCATCACCCTCAGCAGGCCTTCACTCGCTGTATTCTTGAAAACCAGTGTTAGGCTGGGTGCCCTTATGTAGTGACCCTGAGGGGATCCCATATGTGTATTTTTTCATGGTATTAGCTTCTAAGCCTGTGTCTTTCCCATCTCTGCAAAGGTGTAGCCTCCTCCCTAAACTGGGTCAGAGCCACCCCAGAGACATCCATATGCAGTACGACCCTATAGGGTTAGTCCATATGTGTAAACTCCACATAGAACCTCCTTATAACAGGATGTAGCTTCCGCAGCATTCCTTTTCCAGTGGAAAGGGAACACTTTCCCAGTGTTATCCAAGTCTTACTGAGTGGGTTGTGCAGGAACAGCAGTGATCGATCTCTGCATAAGCCCTGTCCCATCTTCTGCCCTAATAGGCATGGAGGAATTAGGAGGCAATTCGTCGGTCACCAACGTGACATCGAACATGACCAGCTGAAAGAGAACATCTTGGTTACTTGTGTAACACTCGTTGCCTGAAGGAGGGAACGGAGACATCACATCCCGTCACCACAGCTGAGTGGCCGGGTTGCCGGCTCAGCTTCTCAGCGAAAACCTGAATATGCTGCTGCCTATTTATACCCACACTGCAGGGTGTGGCAGTCAAATGCAGACATCGTATGCCATGGTGCATTGGCTCGTTTAATTGACACTCGAAGTAGATTGGTGTCTCTGGCGGGGTTCCCAATTTGTTGGTTACCAATGTGACATCTCCGTTACCTCCTTCAGAGAACGAGGGTGACAAGTTTTTTTTTCACTGATAAACACACTAAGATTCCTTAACATGTCTTAAAAAGTAATAATCATGCAAATCTTGTGTTCATTTGCATGAAAGCTATTAGAGATGTTACATTTCCCAACACAAAATAACAGGGCATGAACATGTAATAAAATGTCTGTAAAATGGTGTTTCAAGCTATAATTTTGAAACTGATATTAAAGTAATTTAAGAAGAAAAAAGTATCAGTAACCTATTCTAATACATGCTGTAAATGTATTGTTCAATTTTCTCCTAGGGCTGGATTTATCTTATATTGTGACAAAGGCAAAATAAAATTTCACATACTAACAGGTTATAGTTTATTGTAGCTATGTGGGCGCTCATTTTTTTTTTTTTTTTTTTTGTCATTTGGTCATCAAGTGTTCTTGAGTAAAGAAAACTGTACTTATTCAAACAACCAGTTCTTTTTTTTTTTTTTTTTTTTACCTTAGCATTGCAAACAAGCTGCAGCAGTTCATTCGATTGAGGTGGGTGGAGTTATGAGGTTTTCACACTATTTGCATTTGTGCAATATTTCTGAATCCGGTCACATAGGCCTATAGTGTAAATGGGTTCGCCCAATCAAATTAGTGAGCCTACACATCCAGTTCAAGATGTTAATACAACCATTTATGTCTTTAAACCCTAAGTTCCAGACATGCAACCTTTTTTTTTTTTTTTGGCTGCACTGACCTATAATAAAATTTGAAGCCATTGTTATTCTGAACCGCTAGGTGATGATAACATAAGACAGCCCTGAGAAATTGACAGCAGAAATAGACAGTCTATGTGAAAGGACATGGAGCTAAGCAACAACAACAACAGACATTTTATGAGGTTTGACAGCCAGACATCTGAGAGAGTCAGCTGGTTCAGATGACGTTCAACACAGAAACATAAACACGGATCTGTGAATCATCAATGTTGAAATGGTTCAACTGTACTCTTTCAAAGCTCTGGATATTGGATGAGGGAGTTCACATTCACAAAAGCATACTAGGCTACAAGCTTTCTCAAAATGCAGATGAAATAGATATCATTGTATTTGTATCACTTTCTGCAACATGAATACAGTACTGGATTCAGGCTGGAAGGTTTGCTTTAAAACCCCATAAATTATATATATATAAACTCAGCAAAACAGAAAAAAAAGAACCATCCTCTCACTTTCAACTGAGAGTAAATATTTGTATAGACATAAAAAAAAAAAACTCAAAAGACATACACTGATGTAATTTCACAGACATTTGCATTGATAATTGGAATAATGAGTCCCTGAACAGTGCAGGGGTCAATAGCAGTTAGTATGTGGTGTGTCCACCAGCTGCTTTAAAGGGTTAGTTCACCCCATAATGAAATTTCTGTCATTAAGTACTCACCCTCATGTCGCTTCAAACCCATAAGACCTTCATTCATCTTCGGAACACAAATTAAAATATTTTTGATGAAATCCGAGGGTATCTGATCCACACATAGGCAGCAACGTCATTGCATCATTTGACGTCCAGAAAAGTAGTTAAAAAACATGGTTAAAATAGTCTACGTAACTACAGTGGTTCAACCTTGATGTTATGAAGTGACAAGAATACTTAAAAAAAAAAAAAGAAACTGACAGTACATTTACCCCCGTCAGTGTTATTTTCGTATCACTGAGATACTTTGAGGCATACGTAGTTAACATTTTAAGTTAGCATTTATTTTTATATTTTTCATTTAATATTAAAGTTTCAGTAAATTTGTGTTTTGTCATATTTATTAGTTTTTGTTTTATTTTATATATTTTATTTCAGTTTCGTTATTTCATTACATCAATTTAAAGTTTTTTTTAATACATTTTTTCATGTTTATTTTATTTCAAGCAACATCTTTTTTTAATGGTTTTAGTTTTAGTTAACTATAATAACCCTGGTCCCTAGTCTACTACCTTTCAAATCAGGATAGTCACTGGTGAAGGAGTACATATACTAACAGCATTTCTTCATTTTTTCAGCCATTACAGATAAACATCCTTGACTCCAATAAATCAATTAAAACAAAGAGAAAGGTTAAGATAGTGTTTTATTAATTCATTTATTTAGCCTTGATTTATTCGGAAGGTTGAGTCAATCTCATGCTGTGTCTCCATACGAAGACAGGTGTTTGTTGGCTTCAGGCAGATTAAACAGTACAAATCAGATTCAAGTTACATGTACTGAACAGAAGAAATACATGACAATGTAGACTAAAGAGAGAAAGAGTCAGAATGAGAGTAGATACACGAAGATGAAATCCTGGTAACAATTTACAATAAGGTGTCATATGTGGTAACATTAGTTAATGCATTATCTAACATTAACTAGCAACAAGCAAACAATTTGGACCACACTTTATTTTACATGGTCCTTGTTACGTTACATGTACATACTATAGTATTAACAGTAAATTACGCATAAATTCAAGCAACTAACCCTAAACCTAAGAAAATGTTCATTGCTAATATTGTATAATCACACCATAACAAGGACACTTTAAAGAGTAACCAAATGATTTTATAGCATTTATTAACCTTTGTTAATGTTAGTAAATAAAAAATTGCTTACGTTAGTTCAGAGTGCATTAACCAATGTTAAAAAAAAAAAATTACAATAGTAAATGTTAAAATGAACACGGCTGAAGTAGTATCACTCATTGTTGGTTTATGTTGAATAAAGTAGTGAACTAATGTTAACAAATGCAACCTCATTGTAAAGTCATACCAAAATCCCCAACTAGAGTTTCACCTCAGTCCATTGAAGAAAAACACAAAAGCATCTTCCTTGTTTTGCATCTGATCTTGAGAAAGATCTGTTTCTTTCCTGCCTTAAAACACAAAAAGCTTCTGAGGCAAAGCACAAGAGCTTTGACAACGGCTTTATAGAAATATTTCTGCAGCAGCAGCCTTTCGAATAACATTGAGGCGAGAGTTGCATTCATTTCTGAAAAGCTTGATAAGCGTAGTTACTCATTGTAACCAACCACAGGACACCATACCACAGACAGAGAACTTTCTGACAAAATCCATCGCTTTAGAAAAGGAGAGTTTTTGCGGCCGAATTTACAATACAGAGCTTGAGTTTTTTTTTTACTCTCAGCCGACCTCAAAAAAAGCTTCTAAAAATAAACGTCTCCAATAATGGCCATTGAGCTCAATCGACAGAATAACACTAATAAAGAACTAAGCCAAAGCAGTCTTGTATAATAAAAGTGTGATTCTCAAGGAAGTTTGCAACAGGTAGTAAAGCCAAACCTTACAGAGGAAACTCTCCATTCTGGCATCATATAATGACCTAAGTGAATAGTTTATTAAAAAAATGCTTAAGATTTAAAAAAATAAAATGAAACCCTAAAACCCTCTAAAAATGTACACTACCGCTTACAAGTTTGAGAAAGAATGTTTTTGAAAGAAGTCTCTTATGTTCACAAATGCTGCATTTACTTGATCAAAAATACAGTAAAAATAGTGAAATATTATTAGGATTTAAAAGAAATGCTTTCTATGTGAATATATTTTAAAAAATAATTTATTCCTGTGATGCAAAGCTGAATTTTCAGCATCATTACAGTCTTCAGTGTCACATGATTTTTCAGAAGTCATTCTAATATGCTGATTTGCTATTGAAGAAACATTTCTTAACATCATCAATAGTGAACACAGTTGTGTCGCTTCATATTTTTGTGGAAACCGTGACGCTACCATTCAAAAGTCAAGGGTAAGATCTCTTTTTTTAAAGAAAATAATACGTCAGTAATATTTTTATTCAGCAAGGACATATTAAATTGATCAGAAGGGATAGTAAATACATTTATATTATGTTACAAAAGATTTCTATTTCAAATAAATGCTGTTTATTGGAACTTTTCAACATTGATAAGAACCATTATTAATAATCGAGCACCAATATTAATAGTGGAGCAGCAAATCAGCATATTAGAAAGATTTCTGAAGAATCATGTGACACTGAAGACTGGAGTAATGATGCTGAAAATTCAGCTTTGCATTGTAGGAATAAATTACATTTTAAAATATATATATAAAAAAAGTAGAATATTTCACAATATTACAGTTTTTACTGTATTTTTGATCCAATAAATGCAGCCTTGGTGAGCATAAGAGACTTCTTTCAAAAACATAAAGATCTCAATGACTCCAAACAACTGTAGATGTCAGATACATGACAGCAAAGGTACGAAACAAGGAGAAATGTGAGAGAGGAAAAAACAGACAGATAAAGTGATAAAACAGGGATGGACAGAAACAGCATTCAGCATCTGAACTCTTCTCTATGACACCATGTGGTTTCCCTGAGGGCAGGGATGAATGAGAAAGAGAGAGCAACAGACAGACAGAGAGAGAGAGAGAGAGAGGTGGTTTAGTATGTTGGCGTTGACATCTCACTGGGTTTCCTCCTCAGCATCTTGCTGTGCTGGTTTATTTTGTTCTTCACCTGAAAAAAGAACAAGTCTCTGTTATTACAATGGCATTAACACTATAAGACAAACTCGACACCTTGCACATTTTAATCCTGCAACAAAAAACTGAAGTCACATGGCCATCACCAACACTCTTCATGTGCAACTGTGATACACTGCAAATAGTCACAGATGCTACAACCAATTTCAAACAGGTTTGCACTCGACTAGTGCTTCTTTACATTTATTTTCATTTACATTGGTTTGTCCATGTTCCTCAAGCTATGTGCTGGTTTTCATGATAATTAAAAGTAAAATAAAAAGCTACAAATAATGTTTTCCTGGCACCTTTAACTCATTGATAATGTCAACTGTACAAAAGCACAGAATGCACATATAAAATTTCTGTGTAAATTAATGTTTTCACAAACATTCCCAAATATATGAACAATTACCGAAGATTCTGTTTAGTTTTTTATTTTAAACAAACAGTTACTGATTCTACATTCTGACTGGATGAGCCACACTTGAAGTTCAACGCACTCATTCTATATTAATGCGCCAAAATGTTGCTTGTTAACTGTAAACAACCTACAGTTAGGCTAATGAACTATTGGCAGAAGATTATTTTCCTAAAAGAAAAACTCTCTGCGTCCAAGTTCAGATACTTCCCTACTATGCTGTATGCAGAAAACAGTAAGCCAAAAGTGTATGTATGTCTGAATAAATAGTATTTGAAAAATAGTAGGTGAAAGTGGACAACCTACTACTTCCGGCAAGATTGAAGTGTGCATTTGATGGACACTACTATCCCAAGAGGCCATGGGAGGGGATTTATGAACGAAAGTGAAACAACACAACTGATGCTGGTATGTTACGTGACACTAACAACATTGATGTAGTATGTCGGAATTTCCTTCATACTACCCATATTCATACTACCCATACTACCCATATTTCATTCATACTACCCATATTCACTCAGTCATGCCACAAGCCACATGTGGTGAGAAATTAGCTTTTTGCTTTAGAAACTGCTTTAGTCTACTATGGCAATTGGCAAAGCAGTTTTCCCTTCTCTAAGGCGTGTATGTCTCACCGTCACCCTGCATGTCTGAAGTCCACAGTGTCAGGTTGTCCCGTAACAGCTGCATGATGAGTGTAGAGTCCTTGTAACTGTCCTCACTCAGCGTGTCCAGTTCCGCTATAGCATCATCAAACGCTGCCTTCGCCAACCTGTTGGAGGAGTGAGTGGGTTAAATGCTAATTAAATGCTAAAATAAAAACCTCGACTGAAATCAAATTTCTTTTTCCCCTCTTAATAACTATTGGTTTTAATTTATTAAAGAACATACAGTTCTTGAAACTTCAGGAACCATGAAATGCATCATGGTTAAAATCATTTTATATATCAATACTCGGTTTCTCTTAGTATATCAATATCAAAGTATGTACAACTAAGCTGAAATGTATAAAAATATATGTAGACATTAAAAAACTAATATAAATGACAAAACACAAAATTACTAAAATTAAACTAAAATTTTGAAAAAAATCAAAAAAATAATAGTATCTCAATTGGCGCTTTTCCACTGCATGGTACGGCATGGTGCGGCTCGCTTTACTTTGGCTCGGTTTGCTTTTCCACTGCAGTTTAGGACCGCTTCAAAGTGGGTGGGATTATAGACTGATCGTTATAGTTGTGCCGCCTCTACTGATACAGCCTTTTCTTTTTTCAAGTTGCGTGCGACGGTCAATTTAAAAGTTGTGCCAACAAATGATACTGCAGTGGCTGTTACTGACTATTTAAATCTAGAGGGTTTGGTGTCTCATCACTGTTGCAAATCCATTGACGCTGGTAGTGACAATTTAACTCTGGCCAATCAGTGATCTGCAGTGTTTGCATGTCACATTTTAATACGGTATGGCTCACTTGGAACCTCAAACAAAAGTGCCTCAAAAGTGAACCATACCATGCAGTGGAAAAGCGTCAAATGATACTAAAATAACACTGCTTAGCCATAGCTGTCTATGCATTTTAAGGGTGCTAAACATGGCCAAAGTTTCAGAAAACGAGTTGGACGTATGACGGAGTATTTCTGTGCCAAAAATACTCTTCAGATTTCTCACAAACTTCGGACAGTTTTTTTTTTTGAGTATGGCCCTTTATTATGTAATAAAGGGCGGAATTCCTTGTACGGGAACTTCTCCCCGAAGAGCGTGTGCGCACACACCGATCAGAGCGAGAGAGCAAGTGCACGCCCACCAACATGCTTTGTTCGGGTTACGGAAGTCGTCGGCATCCCTGCACAGGACTTGCTTGAGAAAGATGTCACTTTTTTTTTATACCACAAAATCAACAATGTTACCAAAAAAGTGTGTTTTTGGTTGTGAGGGAAAGATAACCTTGCTTCCCAAAGAACCCAGCGTTAAGTAGAGCTGAAAGATTTGTGCTCACGCATTACATTGATGCGCTCTCAACATTTGTCATTAAAATAACCATAGAAACCGCTTTGCTTTAACTATCAAAATAAGGATTAAGTCGTGTCTGAAAGTTGCAATCACTTTTTTATTGGTTAAAATGAGTGGAGAATATCTTGTGTTTTCTGTGGCTGCTCGAGCCCACAGGATCGGCGCTTATGGTTTTATAAACAAGTTCCGACAGTTCGACGCTGGATCATTTGAAACAAACTATACGCTATATTCATTATAGTGATTCAAAAGTTATCCAGGGATAATGTGATGGTGTATTGTGTGTGTTTAAATACATTTGTTTAGCTGAGCATTGACAGCTTTGCAACACAAAAGCTGTGTGTGCTCGTCACTCTTTAGCTTCGGCACGCCTCCAGGAGCTTGGCTGTTTTCAGAAAGACTCGGTACAGTTTATCAATCTTTTATAAATCTGATAAAACTAAAGATTCTTCGGAGATATGAAGGATGCTATACAACTCAATAGATACTCGTGATTAACATGAGATTGGCAGAAACTGTGTGTGTTATGTACCCTTTAATCTGGGACAGAAGGAATTTTTTAGGGCTGCCCACAACTAAAGATTTAAACCATTAGTTGACAACTCGTACATTTTTAATTAATTTAACTACTTAAAGCTGCAGTCCGCAACTTTTTTTGTTAATTTACAAAAATTATATAATGAGAATATACAACATGAATCCATTTTCCAAACCGTGTTTTTGTCTTACCCTGAATCATTATGGTACACTTATAATAAGTGTTTATATTCGGACTATTTCAGACCGGACTGGTAGGACTCGCTGCAGAGTATCACAGTAACTGCGTGACTCGCCATAGACATACACAGAGAAAAGTAGCTCCGGCTAGAATGTTCCTCTGCAAGACGCATGCAGTTCTGTTTATTAACCGCTAGAGGGCCAAAAATCACGGAGAGTAGCTTTAAACATACCGGGGGGATGGAGATCAGAAAATGACTTGAGTTTCAAGGCTGAGAAAAAATGTTATATGTAACATTGTTCTACATTACAGAAAAATACTAAACCACAATAACGAGCCTTTAAAATATAAATGCGCTGATAACGATCTGTCTGTGTGACTTCGCCAATTCCGGTGGAGGTTTTTTTTTTCTATGACTAATCGACTAAGCCGTGTCTCATTGACTAACGTTTAGTCGACTATTAGGGTGCAGCCCTAGAATTTAACATCAAACAAGCATTACACACTTTAAGTGAGGAGAAAAAAAATCTAACCTGCATGCACGGTCGGGGGAGTTAAGGATCTCATAGTAAAAGACGGAGAAGTTGAGAGCTAGGCCGAGCCGGATGGGATGTGTGGGTGGGAGCTCAATCATGGCAATGTCACTGGCAGCTTTGTACGCAACCAAACTGTTCTCTGCTGCTTCCTTCCTGTCATTACCCGTGGCAAACTCTGCAAGGTACCTGTGGTAGTCACCCTTCCTGCAAACACACAAAAACAAGTGTGGGTGAAAAGATTAACTTTGCATTAGCTAAATTGACTTGATGTCAGAAAAGTGTTCAAAAATGTTATGATATACCAGGCCTGTCACAATTATTAATTTCAATAAAATCTATTTTATTTCAATCAAATTTTGTCATGAAAAAAAGGGAAATTTAAGCGTTTAAAGGTGCCCTCGAATGAAAAATTGAATTTATATTGGCATAGTTAAATAACAAGAGTTCAGTACATGGAAATGACATACAGTGAGTCTCAAACTCCACTGTTTCCTCCTTCTTATATAAATCTCATTTGTTTAAAAGACCTCCGAAGAACAGGCGAATCTCAACATAACACCGACTGTTACGTAACAGTCGGGGTGTACGCCCCCAATATTTGCATATGCCAGCCCATGTTCCCAACATTATGAAAGGCATTAGACAAGGGCAGGCAGTATTAACGTCTGGATGTGCACAGCCGAATCATCAGACTAGGTAAGCAAACAAGAACAATAGCAAAAAATGCCAGATGGAGCAATAATAACTGACATGAACCATGATATCATGATATTTTTAGTGATATTTGTAAATTGTCTTTCTAAATGTTTCGTTAGCATGTTGCTAATGTACTGTTAAATGTGGTTAAAGTTATCATCGTTTATTACTGTATTCACGGAGACAAGAGCCGTCGTTATTTTCATTTTTAAACACTTGCAGTCTGTATAATGCATAAACACAACTTCATTCTTTATAAATCTCTCCAACAGTGTAGCATTAGCCGTTAGCCACGGAGCATAGCCTCAAATCAGAATCAAATGTAAACAATATAACATTATACAATACTCACATAATCCGACGCATGCATGCCACATGCATGACGAACACTTTGTAAAGATCCATTTTGAGGGTTATATTAGCTGTGTAAACTTTGTTTAGGCACTGTTTAAGGCAAGCGCGAGCTCCGTGGGCGGAGAGCACAAGATTTAAAGGGGCCGCACAGCATAAATCGGCTCATATTTAATGATGCCCCAAAATAGGCAGTAAAAAAATTTATTTAAAAAAATCTATGGGGTATTTTGAGCTGAAACTTCACAGACATATTCAGGGGACACCTTAGACTTATATTACATCTTGTAAAAAAACGTTCGATGGCACCTTTAAAGAAATGCAATGAAATGCATGATATCGTGTCTCTTTTTCTGATATGGAGAGAGTCATACAGGGAGTGCAGAATTATTAGGCAAGTTGATTTTCTGATCATATTTTTTTCCCAAGCACATTTTACCAATTCCAATCCACATCAATCTTAATAACTACTATTAATATTGTTTTTAATCATTTATAAGTGATATATAATTGTTCATGAAGGCTGGAAATGAAAAATGCCTTATATTCAGGTGTGCAGAATTATTAGGCAAGTTTTCTTTTACAGGCAAAATGAGCCAAAAAAGAGATTTAACTCAGACTGAAAAGTCAAAAATTATTAAATACTCATGAGAAGGACGCAATACTAATGCAATACTAGAAATTGCAAAGTTAAAGCATGACCAAGGGACAGCAAAATGCTCATTGGGTCAGCGGGGTCAGACAAAAACAGCTGGAAAAGAAAAGACACATGTTAACTGCAAAATAATTAAGAATTATGTGTGAAACCATCAGGAACCCTTTAGTCTCCAGCGCCACCATTTTCCAGAACTGCAACCTACCTGGAGTCTCCAGAAGTGCAAGGTCTCAGGATCTCAGAGACTTAGGTTAGCTAAAGAATCCTAAAAAATGACCCGCACTTGATAAGAATCACAAGCTGAAGTGTTATAAAATACATGAAGACTGGGTTTTTATAGGCCTTATAAACAGACAGCTTGAGAGTGACTCCTGAAGGACCAGCACCACATCCTCTTGTACCACTGTTTGAAGAATTTATCTTCCAGAATCTGGCAGTAAGTTTTGGAAGATCATTTTTAGTCCATCTCTGCAAGACAGACATTTCAGGATAAGAGATGGACTAAAAGTGAACTCAAACACCTTACTGCCAGATTCTGGATAAATTCTTCAAACAGTGGTACAAGAGGATGTGGTGCTGGTCCATCAGGAGTCATTCTCAAGCTGTCTGTCTATAAGCCCTATTAAAACCCAGTCTTCATGTATTTTATAACACTTCAGCTTGTGATTCTTATCAAGTGCAGGTCATTTTTTAGGATTCTTTAGCTAACCTAAGTCTCTGAGATCCTGAGACCTTGCACTTCTGGAGACTCCAGGTAGGTTGCAGTTCTGGAAAATGGTGGCGCTGGAGACTAAAGGGTTCCTGATGGTTTCACACTTAATTCTTCACCTTAATTCTTAATTATTTTGCAGTTAACATGTGTCTTTTCTTTTCCACCTGTTTTTGTCTGACCCCGCTGACCCAATGAGCATTTTGCTGTCCCTTGGTCATGCTTTAACTTTGCAATTTCTAGTATTGCATTAGTATTGCGTCCTTCTCATGAGTATTTAATAATTTTTGACTTTTCAGTCTGAGTTAAATCTCTTTTTTGGCTCATTTTGCCAGTAAAAGAAAACTTGCCTAATAATTCTGCACACCTGAATATAAGGCATTTTTCATTTCCAGCCTTCATGAACAATTATATATCACTTATAAATGATTAAAAACAATATTAATAGTAGTTATTAAGATTGATGTGGATTGGAATTGGTAAAATGTGCTTGGGAAAAAAATATGATCAGAAAATCAACTTGCCTAATAATTCTGCACTCCCTGTAATATGGTAGGGAGTAAAGAATATAAAAACTGCTGTAAAGTACAGAAAGATAGTCATAGGTCTTCTGTCATATGAAATAAAGGCCTGTGGGTTTAATCAGACTGCATTATATGACATTATATTACATAAACATTAGACATCATTTTCACAGCATTGAAGTGAATCACATAGGCCTATTTTATTATAACTTTTACATATGATTCTAAGTATAACATAACGATAACATATTAACCACTTAAATTGTGATGATAAAAACAGAATCATCAATTGCAATCATTTGTATGACAATGAATCATCAGCACACAATTCATAATCCTGACAAGCCTATGAAAAGCATTCTAATGAAGCATAATCAAAGGCTTTATTATGTTCAGGACATTAAAATGCACCATATGCAAGTACACCTTGTACAAATGTACTGATAAAGATAAAAATTAACATTTAGATGCTTATATCCAAAGCAGTTTAGTATGTTCAAGGCATACATTTGATCATTATGTTTTTCCTGGGAATCAAACCCATGACCTAGGTGAGAGTACAGTGCCACGCTCTACAGAAATGTAAAAATAAAGCTAATTTTCATCTCATATACTCAACACTCTGACCCTCGCCCATCTAACCATTGTGTAGAAGACATATGAAGTTCTAAATGCATGTATTTGTCAACCACCTACATTTTGTAGTAGAATACTTTGGATTCTCCTGTGTTGGCTGCAGGAATGAGGTGTTTGTCCAGTACATCCAGTATGTCATTGCAAATAGATTTCAGCTCATTCTCAACCTGCAAAGGGTAAGATGAGAAATGGCATCACATACATCTGGATTACATGACATTAAAAAACAAAACCTAAAAGCCGTTCACAAGACAACATGTAAGTCTCTGAGCCATAGAACTCAAGTCAAGGCATTTCAAGGTATGGAATCGGGTATTATTGCAAAATAAAGGTTAATTTATTGGCATTGATGGTTCCGTGAAGAACCTTCAATGAAGAATGCACTAAAGGTTATTTATTCTGGAAAAAGGTTCTTTAGATTTTTAAAATATTCCTCATACTAAGAAAAAAATTCATTCTTTTAAGATCTGATCACTGAAAGGTTCTTTGGTTAACCAAAAATGGTTCTTCCATAGGGGCTAGGCATGTGACGGTATCAAATTTTCATGTTATATCATGGTATACTGTATTGAATGAATGAATTAGACATTTATATAGCACTTTACTATGTACTACTGTACACCCAAAGCACTTTACAATCGTATCAGGGATCTCTCCTCAACCACCAACAGTGTGCAGAATCCACTCAGATGATGCAACGGCAGCCACAAAGGCATCAGTGCACTCACCACACACCAGCTTTAGGAGAGGAGTGATAGAGCCAATTCAATGGATAGGGATTATTAGGAGGCCATGTTTAGAACGAGAGCAAGAGCATGCCCAACAACGTGCTTCGTTCGGGATACAGAAGCGGAGAGATTTTTCAACAATGGCTGTGTCCCAGTTAGGGTTGCAAAGGGGCGGAAAGTTTCTGGTAAATTTCCGAAAAAAGTTATTCAAAATAGAATTCTTTTCTAACAATATCACTTTTTATCAATCATCCTTGCTGAATAAAAGTATTAATTTCTTTCAAAAAAAAGAAAGAAAAAAATTACTGATCCCAAAATTTTGAACGGTAGTGTATATTGTTACAAATTCTGTTCTTTAAATTTTTATTCAAAATTCCTGAAAAAAAATATCACAGGTTATAAAAAAATATTAAGCAGCACAACTGTTTCCATCATTGATAATTGAGTATCAAATTAGCATATTAGAATGACTTCTGAAGGATCATGTGACACTGAACACTGGAGTAATGATGCTGAAAATTCAGCTTTGCATCACAGAAATAAATTATATTTTTATGTATATCAACATAGAAAAACATTATTTTAAATTGTGGTTATATTTCACAATATTACATTATTACAGTTTTTCTGTATTTTTGATCAAATGTGCATGTTATGGACTGGGGGAATGCACAGTGCATGCAGGGGGTGATTGAGGAATGTGCAGGGTAAAAATTCAACTGAAATTGCATTAAATCTGGTTGTTTTAACCAAAATTATGCTGCAAGGTGTTTTTTTTCAAATACATTTAAGTACCCTGTTATAGGCTAACCAGCAATTTTGCAAATTCCCTGTTTATTCCCATTAATTCCCATATATTCCCGTTAATTCCCATGGAAAGTTTCAAGCTTTGAAAATTCCTGGAATTTTGCAACCCTAGTCCCAGTTCAGGGGCTGCACCCTTTGAAGGCTGCATACATCATCGAGGCAGACTCATTTAAGAAAAATAACTGTTAGATTGCAACATAAGAAAGAAATTACAGTATTTTACACCTCACAATGAATATCAGTCAATTTTATTACGGTTACTTTTCTTAAATACAACATCCTTGATGAAGTATTCAGCCTTCAGATGCGACCTCGGAAGGACGCAGCCTCCGAAATGAGACGCAGCTCCGGTCAATAAAGGAGTGTGTTTTTGGTTGTAAGGGAAAGATTACCTTTTTCAGCTTCCCAAAGAACCCAACGTTAAAGGGTTAGTTCACCCAAAAATCAAAATAATGTCATTTATTACTCACCCTCATGACGTTCCAGACCCGTAAAACCTTTGTTAATCTTCAAAACACAAATTAAGATATTTTTGTTGAAATCCGATGGCTCAGTGAGGCCTGCATAGCCAGCAATGACATTTCCTCTCTCAAGATCTCAAGAATGTCATTGCTGGCTATGCAGGCCTCACTGAGCCATCGGATTTCAACAAAAATATCTCAATTTGCGTTCTGAAGATTAACAAAGGTCTTACGGGTGTAATAAATTACATTATTTTCATTTTTAGGTGAACTAACCCTTTAAGGGAACAGTGAATGAAGTTTGTTTTTCTGGGGCAGCAACGGAGTTGTGCACGTATGTTTGTTTGTTCCCGCGATTTCGGTGACAAATACAAGTTCGGCGCTGGATTTGCAGATTTATTAAAGAGGGGGTGGTGAGCAAAGCTGCATCAGATGTCTGTGTTTTGTTGGCAATCGGTGTGCAAGTGCATAAAATGTAAACAACACAAACGTTTTTGTTCCCTTTTTATTTATAATGACGTTGCAGCTAGCAGACGATCTCTACGCAAAAGCTGCGCGCGCTCGTGACTCTTTAGCTCCGCCCACGGCACTGATGGAAGGCACGCCTCCAGGAGCTCGGCTTTTTTCGGAAAGACTCGGTTTAGCGTATCTATCTTTTATAAATATGATAAAACTAAAGACTTTTCGGAGATATGAAGGATGCAATGTTACTCTATATGTACTCAAGATTAACATCAGATTGGCAGAAACTATGTGTGATATACCCCCCCCCCTTTAATAATGTGTAACTAAATGTTGAAATTAATATGAACTAATATTAATAAATGCTTTAGAAGTATTTTTTATTGTTCATTAACTAATGTTAACTACTGGAACCTTATTGTAAAGTGTTACCAAACAATAATAAAGAATCATAACATTTCCAATCAATATCTAGGGCATGTTGTAGTCCAAGAGCTAATTTAGTCCCCCCAAAAGGCGTTCCTATAACTAAAATTGTTCCCAGTTCCTGTGATGCAAACACGCCAAAAGCAGGTACTTCCACCAATAGTTCTAGGAATTACGAAAATGTTCCTCCGATGTGAACTAAAGGTACAACACTTGTTACCTGAAATAAAACAACATTTTAAAAAAAAAAAAAGTAGTCTCACCGTTTGTCTGTATTCTCGGATCATTTTGAGTTTGTCCTCTCCGCCCTTGCTCTCCTCTTTCTGCTCAATGCTGCTGATTATCCTCCAGGAGGCTCTCCGTGCTCCAATCACATTCTTATATGCAACTGATAACAGGTTTCTCTCCTCTACTGTGAGCTCGATGTCCTTCCCTGCAACATTCTTCATCGTCTCCACCATTTCTGAAACACAGAGAGAAGATTGATCCTACTGACAAAAAGGGAACGCATCAACAAAGATCATCAAAAGGAAAAAGGACACAGCTCTTCTGTTACAATTCATAGCATACAAATGTCACAGATTGGGTAGTGAAATAATTTTCTAGATAAAAGTTATAAGCATGGTAACTAATTCTTCTAGAGGATTCAATCTCTAACAGTTTGCGAGCCCTAGCCAGTACAAATTAACCATTCACAGATTTTACAGAACAGTTCTTGGCAATGAGAGCACAGATCAACATTTACTTTAGTACACCAACAATGCAGTACAAGCTTAGGTTGGGTTGAGTTAGTTTAGACCAGTGGTTTTCAATCTTTTAGATGACAGACCCCAAAATTTTGTATCAGGGGATCCTGAAATTTAAAAGGCATCTATCTTTTAAGTTACCTTATTATTTCATTTTAATCTATTTATTTTTATAAATTTGCATTTGTTTATTTTAATCTGACTTAATTTAATAGGTGAATTACTTTTTTTATATATTATACACAATTTTATTCATTTATTAATTATTTTAATCAAATTACTTTCAGTTTTCTCTAGACTTTTCAACGGACCCCATTTTGAAACATTAACAATGCAGTATAAGCTTAGGTTGGGTTGAGTTAGTCTAGGCCTTTCCAAACGGATATTTCTTCCATTTCACCTGGACGTGCGCATGTGAATAGCCAGCGCTTAGTTTTTTGCGGTTCAACCCACAAATTCACCAGGAATAGGACAAACAAATCCTGCTCTGCTGCTGCTGCTTCTTCCTCGGCTGCAATTCAAATGTGACATGGACATACATCGCCAAAAACATCAACTCACCATCGTATCTCTCTGCTTGCTCTGCTAGTTTAGCCTGGTACACCAAGTGCTCTCGATCTGCCATGGTTACTTGGGGATCGGGAGGAGGTGGAAATGGTAAGCGACGTTGTTTTTTGTGCAGACGGATGAAAAGGTTATAAGCAAGTGAATAAATATACTATACTGGGTTACTTAGTGAATCAACGGCAGCTTAAAATCCTCGTACACTGTAACCGGCGACACTGCACTAAATATGGCGACAAAACTCTATCCGGGAAATTCGCAGCGAGTCCTGCGCACTTCCTTCGCGACGAACGTGGATACTCCTTTTTTTTTTTTTTTTTTTTTTCTTTCTTTCTTTCTTTTTTTTTTTTTTTTTTAAAGAACTTAAAATATACATTTAAAATAGCTTTCGTAGATGTAAAAAAAAAAAAAAAAAAAAAAAAAAGTAAATCAAGGCACACAAATAAATTAGAAACAAAGAAAGAAAAGTGTACAAAGAGGGGTTTTTTATTAATCTTCCAGTAAACCAAAGTCTCCTATCATCCTAACAAATTTGCAGGCCTGTTTACTCTTCGTTCAAATTAATGATGGAAATTATCTACAAATAAAATCAGTAAAAAAAAAGTAAGGTTTTGTCTTCATACACTTGCATTTAAATAATTTACCATAGAAATCAACATTAACTTAGACAAATTCAGCTTTTTTTGTCATCCAACATTAAAAAGTAAGCAGTGACTGGGCCAACTAGGGTTGCAAAGTTCTGGGCCATTCTTTGTCAACCAGTTAGACATATCCTCCACTAAAATATTTGAATGCATGCAATTTTAAAAAAAAAGATGAACTGTTTGTCAATTTGACCCAAAAAAAAAAAAAAAAAAAGCATATGTTCTGACATCTCGTGGATACTCCTTTGCCTGGTTTTTGTGATCGTCGTACCTAGAAAAAAAAATCAAGAACATCTGTCACAAAACATTTTATCATTTAAAGCTTCACTGGTAATTCCACATATCCACTGCTGATCATGACCAGCCATACATTTAAGATATTTGGGTAACAACCACAAATACAACACCCTTCAGTCTAATTATGATATGCAGTTTTTGCTGCATCATGAAATAAACCAGGTTATGAGTTAAATAAGTGTTAATAAATACTTTTATTAAGCATTTATAATGCGAGTTAAAAACGGCTCACTATTGGGCAGGTTTTGCATTAAAGTCACCCTTTTTATTCATGCAGTTATAACTGCATTATTAATGATTTATAATGCATTTGTAAATGACTTATTACTCATTAACAAACACCTTTATAAACCCTTTACAAAGGAAACCTTAATGTAAAGTGTTACCGATATTTGTAATCCAATTGACTAGTCATAATTTACATTCAAGATATCTACAATGCCATTTTGACAAGTCATATATTTCCACAATTGTAATTGAAAATAGCCTATCCACGATTGAGTTTTTACTGTATTTCCAGATGTCTAATTAAATTATTATGTTATTAATAATTGTAATTGCTGATATCATTATCTCTTCATTATTAAAGGTGCCATCGAACCGAAAATTGAATTTACCTCGGCATAGTTGAATAACAAGAGTTCAGTACATGGAAATGACATACAGTGAGTTTCAAACTCCATTGTTTCCTCCTTCTTATATAAATATCATTTGTTTAAAAGACCTCCGAAGAACAGGCGAATCTCAACATAACACCGACTGTTACGTAACAGTCGGGGTGTACGCCCCCAATATTTGCATATACCAGCTCATGTTCAAGGCATTACACAAGGGCAGCCAGTATTAACGTCTGGATGTGCACAGCTGAATCATCAGACTAGGTAAGCAAGCAAGGACAATAGCGAAAAATGGCAGATGGAGAGCGCAAGCAATTAAAGGGTCCGCAGCCTGAATCGGCGCATTTCTAATTATGCCCCAAAAGAGGCAGTTAAAAAAAATTAATTAAAAAAAATCTATGGGGTATTTTGAGCTGCAACTTCACAGACACATTCAGGGGACACCTTAGACTTATATTACATCTTGTAAAAAACCATTCAATGGCACCTTTAAAGATATCTGGAATACAGTTTTGATATCTTAATCTAATATATTACTAGTCAAAATGGCCTAACATTATAGATACCTTGAATTTGATTTAGGACTAGACAAAATATAATACTTACCAATTAAATGTCATTTACAAAGTTGTTATTTTACAAGAAAATCTCAAACCAGGGTAGTTGAATCATACACCAGTCCTATAAACATGATGTTATGGCAAGCCAAGTTATCATTTAATGCTTTGGTTTGGCAATCCATAATTATATTTCAGATTTATTTAATTGTGTTTGACAAGTCAAAGTGATCATTAGAGATATGTGCAATTATAACTTGACTTATAAGCAGGGTTTCCGCGGGGTCTTAAAAAGTCTTAAAAAGTCTAAAATTCTGAACTTTAAATTTAAGGCCTTAAAAAGTCTTAAAAACGGCCAGATTTTCATCCGAGGTCTTAAATTTCATTTAGTCAGGTCTTAAATTTTTTTACCCATTTCCAGAAACGCTACCTGCTGAAAGTTATTACAAAGTAGCAAAAAAGTAGCGAGTCGTAGTTCTTTCTGGTGTATATTGGTGTTGGTATACGCGGTGATACAACTACAAATCCCGTGATAAATGCAATACCTGCCCGCGAAATACGTCTGCGTCTCCTCAGAGTTTGTTAAAGTTCGGCTACGTGTGGAAAATGGGAAAGTGTACTTTCAACGAGACATGGCTAGATCACAGCGATTTCTGCTGTTGGTTACAAGCGGTACCCAGCTCCAGGTACGAGGCTCACTGCAAACTTTGCAAAAACAAAAAAAAAATCAGTTAGAGAGTCTGGGTGTGAAGCGGTGTAAAGGCGCTGGAGTCACACGCCAGAGCGGAGAAACACAAGCTAGCCGCAAAATCCCTTCAGCGGACTCGGCCAATTAGCCTCACCACTGCCGTCGTCCTCCTCAATGCCTGGTTCCTCCGGTCTCCAGCGCAATATCATCACAGCTCCGTCGAACAACCTTCGGGGTACTTTTGGAGCGACTGACACATCAAAAGCCGAGGTGATTTGTATACTACACACGGTGACTAAACAAACACTAACGTTACTCATTTAATAGCAACAGTGAGATTAGCGATCTCTTCCAAGTGATGTTCCCTGATTCAGTAATCGCGAAGCCGTTCTCTTGCGGGCCCAACAAGATCGCTTATGGCGAGATTTGGATTGGGGGAGTTTATAAAGAGGGAATTGATTCGTACTCTTACCGGGCCGTATGTCGTAACGTTCAATGAAAGCCAAAATCAGACCACCAGGACCATTGTTCTGGAACAATGGAATTGTTAAGTCGAGGTACCTGGGCTCACAGTTCATGGGACAGTGCGGGACACACACACACACACACACACACACATACATATATCAGATAATCCATGTTAGATAGATACTCTAATTATCCCGAGGTAAGTATCTATCTATGTAAAATGGATTATCTGGTGTGAGTGTGTGTGTGTGTGTGTGTGTGTGTGCGCTACATTGGTTGTTACATGGGTTGGAGTAGCCTGTTCAATCTTTATTAGGCTATTAATATGCTGTTTTGTAATGTAAATAAATATGAGATGAAATCTATTCTATTTGAGGGCAAGTTTGTTTTAGCCTATTTTCATTTTGGGCCTAAGGTTTTGGGCATTTGGCACATTGATGTGTGTGGAAGGTTACTAATGTGATTGCTTTATCTGTAAATTAAATTAATGCTTTTTCAATGACTGAATTCATTGAAATAAAATGATTTTTTCAGAATTTCTTTGATTTGAATATTTTTTGGTAATGCGTCGTGTAGGTCTTAAATTTCAATCTTTATGGTCTTAAAATGTCTTAAAAAGGTCTTAAATTTGACTTACTGAAACCTGCATAAACCCTGTATAAGAAAGATGGTTCAAGATATGTGTAGTCAAAATTCGATTTAAGTGGTGTGTAAACTTCATTATGGGCAAAATTGTTTGTTGTGGTTGAAATGATTTCAAATGTGTATAAAAAATATATGACCGCACACTCAACTTGCGAATAGTTTATTAACCAACGTTTCGGCAAAAAGCCTTTGTCAAGGTAAAAAGCCTTTGTTCGACAAAGGCTTTTTGCCGAAACGTTTGTTAATAAACTATTCGCAAGTTGAGTGTGCGGTCATATATTTTTTATACACATTTGAATTCATCTCTCCTGACTGGCACCTCAGACGGTAGTGCGTTTGTTTTCCTTTTTCTAAAAAGTGGTTGAAATGATGCCACAAATGTGAGAGTCGTCATTTTTAAAGAGATTTAAAACATTTTCACACAATGAGATATTGAAATGTTTTACGTTCTCATACATTGTTTAGATTATTACATGTTTAAAACTATGATAATGTATAAAATGTTTAAAGAATTTTAGTTAGAATTTTAAAGTCTGGCTCTGGTACAAGGGACAATAAAATCTATACATAAAAGGCATTTGGAAGAAAATGAAGGCATGTAAAAGGGATATAAAGCTGACACAAGTTGAAACCGTAATATGTTTATCACGTATATTAAAAGGATAGTTCACCTAAAAATACAAATTCAGACATTATTTCCTGATTAAACATCGCATACATTTTAAAATCTTGCTAATTGCCAAGTTCTTAATGCAAGTTCTTAAAGTCAAGGTTTTTTTCTCCATTCTGTAACCTCTGGCTTGCTTAGTTGGAATATACTTAATATTCAACAATATTATTGATCTGACTCTACTGTACTGACACTGTTGTATAAGAACTAAACTGAGCTGGACGAAGACAATCACTTTTCTGCAGAACTGCTTTATAGATTAAATTAAATAATAATTAATGATTTTTACAATGGAACTGAATTAACACTAAACTGACTTTAGCTGAACAATGACACTATTTTCTTTTAGAGTTGCTGTACAGCCGAAATTAACTCTGAATCACTGAATCATTTTCCTGTTATCACTGTAAAGATGCTTTGAAACAATCTACATTGTATAAAGCGTTATATAAATAAAGGTGTCTTGACTTGACTATTTATTCAAGTCAATACAACTGTGTTTTAATACAACTGTGACATAAAGGGCATGCAGCTTATGCTACCTTTGTACATACATATATTCTTATCATTCTGCTGCATTTTAATATTAAGGGCATTTTCAGACCTGTAGATTGTTTGCTTTGTTCTGAAACAAGGACTTAATTTGTTACAATGTTGCATTTTCCTCCTGGTTCTGTTCACTTTCACAAGGAAACATTTCGAAGCGTACCAAAATGTGTTTATGAAAGTCACATGTGATAAAATCTGTCCTCTTATTGGTCAGAGTTTCCTCAGCATCATCCATCATCCATCATATACACACATATATACACAGTGCCCTCCACAATTATTGGCACCCTTAGTAATTATGAGCAAAAGCAGCTGTGAAAATAAATCTGCATTGTTTCCTTTTGATCTTACATTCAAAAATTCACAAAATTATAACCTTTCATTTAAGGAAAATAATTGAAAGTGGGGGGAAACTCACATTATGAAATAAATGTTTTTCTCCAAAACACGTTGGCCACAATTATTGGCACCCTTTTATTCAAAACTTTTTGCAACCTCCTTTTGCCAAGATAACAGCTCTGAGTCTTCACCAATAATGCCTGATGAGTTTGGAGAACACCTGACAAGAGATCAGAGGCCATTCCTTCATGCAGAATCTCTCCAGATCCTTCAGATTCCGGCTCCATGTTGGTGCTTCTTCTCTTCAGTTCACTCCACTCATTTTCTTTAGGGTTCAGGTCAGGACTGAGACGGCCATGGCAGAAGCTTCATTTTGTGCTCAGTGACAAATTTTTGTGTTGGTTTTGATGTTTGTTTTGGATCATTGTCCTGATGGATGATCCAACCACAGCCCATTATTGGATTTCTAGCAGAAGCGGTCAGGTTTTGATTTTTTATCTGTTGGTATTCGATAGAATCCATGATACCATGTATCTGAACAAGATGTCCAGGACCTCCAGCAGAAAAATAGGCCCACAACATTAAAGATCCAGCAGTATATTTAACCGTGGGCATGGGGTACTTTTTATCCATGTGTGCACCAAACCCATCTGGTGGGTTTGCTGCCAAAAAGCTCTTTTTTTAGTTTCATCTGACCATAGAAGCCGGTCCAGTTTGAAGTTCCAGTCGTGTCTGACAACTGAATATGCTGGAGATAGTTTCTGGATGAGAGCAGAGGATTTTTCTTGAAACCCTCCCGAACAACTTGTAGGGATGTAGGTGCTGTTTGATCATTTTTTTTTAGGCTTTCTGAGACTCAAGACTCAACTAATCTCTGCAATTCTCCAGCTGTGGTCCTTGGAGAGTCTTTGGCCACTCAAACTTTCCTCCTCACTTCACATTAGGACGATTTAGACACACATCCTCTTCCAGGCAGATTTGTAACATCTTTAGTTGATTGGAACTTCTTAATTATTGCCCTGATGGTGGAAATGGGGATTTTCAATGCTTTAGCTATTTTCTTACAGACACTTTCTATTTTGTGAAGCTCAACAATCTTTTGCTGCACATCAGAGCTAAATTCTTTGGTTTTACTCATTGTGATGAATGATTACGGGAATTTGGCCTTTGTGTTTCCTCATGTTTGTACTCCTGTGGAACAGGAAGTCATGGCTGGACAATTTCATGTTCATGATCACCCTGGTGTGCTAAAAAATGTAAATATGACTGGGAATATACTTCAGAGATATTTTACTCATAAGAATTACTAGGGGTGCCAATAATTGTGGCCAACATGTATTGGAGAAAAACATTTATTTCATAATGTGAGTTTCCCCCCACTTTCAACTGTTTTCCTTCAATGAAAGGTTAGAATTTTGTGAATTTTTTGAATGAAAGATCAAAAGGATAAACAATGCAGATTTATTTTCACAGCCGCCTTTGCTCATAATTACTAAGGGTGCCAATAATTGTGGAGGGCACTGTGTATATATATATATATATATATATATATATATATATATATATATATATATACACACACACACACTTATAACGTGATCACGGAGCGATTGTTTTGGTGCGGATCCAAGCGTGATTGCCATGTTCATTTATGCCTAAACGAACCGAACAAAGGGAGAAAACGCACCAGGTTCCAAAAAAAAGTGGTGTGAAAACGGCCTGAGATGTTACGAAATCGGTCTGACATGTTAAGATCCTCTTGCCAGATTTGTTCCATAGTTAAAACAAGAATTTAAACAAAACTGGATGGAAGAAACCTTGCCAAGATTTTTTTTCCTTTCTGACAGATTAAATCAGTCTGATACTGAATGTTCTTGTCATCTCTCCTGGGTATTTATTAACTTGACTCAATTTTACAATTTGCAAGACCAAAACAAGCAATAAAATTGATCAAGTTCAGAGTTGTGTTGTTTGTCATTAAAGATGATCCTTGAACTTTCACTGGTCATCTCTGAAGAGGCACTAAGTTGCACCTATTGACAGAAGAATAAAAAACAATTTATTAATAATGATGATACTCAAAAGTTTTTTTTTTTTTTTTTTTTGCTGCATTTACAAAAGCAGCAGCACCAATTTATCAGTATTCAATAAAACCTTACAAGACTTCAACAAAAGTGTGGTCAGCAAAGACAGATGATATACATATTACCTCATTACTTGTTGCCTTAATTAACATTATTGATTTAAGTAATTAATCCAAAAGACACATTATTTACCCTAGCAGTCCTCTACCAGACCAGTTCCGAGGAGTCAAATTAAGATGCACTTCTTGTCCATTTCGAAATAATCCAACACGTAGGGATTTCTGCAGTATAGATAGGAGAATAAACCATCAAGATGAAAATCTAAATGAATCATGCAGTACATAAACAGGAATGCAGAGTATTAAAAAAAATATGTAAATGCAACAGAGTTTTAAACTAAACGGATAGAGTTTCAAGTTACAACACACCCCTTCACTATGTTGGACAACAGAAGCGATGTCACGCAGATTCCTGAAGTTTTGTGTATTTACGGACCCAAACTCCATAATCTCATCGCCAACTCGCAAACCCTACACACAGAAGAAAATGTAAACATCAACTGCAACTATTGTCCCTCAAGAAAAATCAACAGCCACCTTGTAAAGTGCTGTTCATTTGTTTTAAACGCTCTATTTACATCATCAGTTTGTGCCTAGACTTAAAATAAGACTTAAGTACAGAATTAAGTATGTGAAATTAAATAAACCTTCCGATCAGTAACTTACAAGCTTGGTTATTATAGTTACCTAAAAACATTGAAAAACATTTTTGAAAAAAATAAACTGTTAATTAAACGTTAACAGAAATAAAATATAAAAAACAAACTTATTTTATTTCAGCTAGTTGCCAAGGCAAAATTTCTCATTTTAAATTAGTTGTAATGTATTAATATTATTATGCATTTAAATTTTAATTTAGTTAACTTGATGTACTAAAATACCAGAATCTAAAATAAAAATTAAAAACTATCTAGACCTATTTAAAAAAAAAAAAAAATACTTAAACTTACTTAAAAGTTACAACCATGTAAATGACTTATATAATGTTGCATATTTACAAGTAAGAAGGACACATAGTAAGAAAAAATTTTAAATTTTAAAAACCAAGATGGTATATTAAGCAAATGGGGGTGTAATTTAATTTCGACCATTCAGAAGGTTAGAAATGGCTGATTGGGGGCACAAACTCACAGCCTGAAAAGCAGGGGAACCCTGTGTTACAGCATCTACCAGGGCAAATGGGGATGGCGGAGACACAGACTGTTCAGTGGCTTCCATCTTTGTCTCATCCTTCTCATGTCTGACCCGTGCTGTAGCATGGAGCCTATGAAGAGCCTCCTCTATCTCCACCATGATAGCTTTGTGATCATTCTGTAAACCTTTAAAAATGATTTGATTAAAAAATGTTAAGCACTTGAAGAGTTACAAGAATGGCAAATGATTAAACAAATATATATATAGTATAGGTATGTATACTTATATAGTACCAGTCAAATGTTTGGAATTATTAAGATTTTTAAAATGCGTTTAAAGGTACAATATGTAATAATTTTGGCCGCTAGAGGTCGCTAGAAGCCTATTCAAAACAAAGGCGTAGCTTGATGACGCCAAGTTTTAGAGCGGAATCCTGGGACATGTGGTCTCCACCTCAATGGACGGTGCAAAAGAATAGGGATAGGACTCGAACAAATCATGTTCATGGATGAGGTTATTTAGTATGAAGCAGAGAAGGAGCGAGTGTTGTTGGAGCTGAACGAGGCCGCTGGAGCGATTCCGCAACACACGCCTCACGAGCAGCAGAACTTTTATTATGCCACAGTCGCCGGCGCCGCTTCCGATTTTCCGGTCATGAGTATGAGGTAACGCAGCTCTGTTTATCATATTAGATACATTTGAGTGTGTTGAAAATGATGTTATAACATTACTCTGAGCGTTCACTCGGTGGCTGCTGTGAGACACATGTTTGAGACACACTGCAGATCGATTTTAGAATATCATATTAAATATTGGATGGCTTGTGTTGATAAATGGCATGTAATTAATTTTAAAACGTATTGTATGATGGAGAAAATTATGTATTACTGTTAATACCTAATAATAATTATGTCTATTAAAATGTGTAATGTATTAAAGGGATAGTTCACCCAAAAATGAAAATTTGATGTTTATCTGCTTACCCCCAGCGCATCCAAGATGTAGGTGACTTTGTTTCCTCAGTAGAACACAAATGATGATTTTTTAACTGTAACGGATTTTTTAACAGGTTGGTCTGATCGCGCTCTGACAGCGGCAGTGATGTCTAGCACTCATTGAAGTATATGCGCGAGACATCACTGCCGCTGTCAGAGCGCGATCAGACCAAACGAATCGAGTGATGAATGAATAGTAGAAGTTCCCATCCACTAGCATTATTTGACTGACAGACGGCAACGGTTGGAGTTAAAAATCACCATGCCATCAAGTCACCTACACCTTGGATGCGCTGGGGGTAAGCAGATAAACATCAAATTTTCATTTTTGGGTGAACTATCCCTTTAAAGCGTCTTTTGTGTTTCCATGGTTTCTACAAAATAAAACCCGGAAACCGAGGGTAATGTGGGTATGACGCAATTGACAGGAGACTCCTCACACGTCCCGGAGCCTTGGTTAAAATTGCAATTTTCTCAAGATTTACAAATAGTTGAAAACATTTGGGATATTGTAAGTACTCAAGTGAACAAAATATATAACACTGGCCTAGTGGTTTTTGGATATTTTACTGCAAAAATATTACATATTGCACCTTTAAAAAAAAAAGTAGTTAATTATGCTTAGCAAGGCTGCATTTCTTTGATCAAAAATACAGTAAAAACAGCAATATTGTGGGCTGAATATAAACGTAGGCATGTCAAATTCAAGTGGAAAGCCCCAAAGTCTAAGAGTTAATAAATGTTTTAATATGAATTACACCAATTCCATACTGAAATTAAACAAACATCCTTTCACTTACAAAGAAATACTGTGGCAATACCATGGCATAATGATGGTTTCAGACAGTAAAACTATGGTACTCTAATATATACCATGGCACTGAATTATTAATATATTCATATACCATTATACATGTTTAAAAGCCAAAGGTGTTATCATCGTACTTTTTGTGTTCACTACCCTAAAAAAGGTAAGAGCATTCATTTTATACATAGATGTAGGGGTGGGTGATATGACCAAAATCTTATATGACAATACAAGTAATTTTATTTCACGATAATGATATATATATCAAGATATAGTTCTTTTTGCTTTAAATAAGGTTTTATTTCAATAAGTTCTCATCACCAATTTCAATATCATAAAAAAAAAACGTTTAGCCTGAGCTAAAAAAAAAAAGAAACTCAAGCTTATTGAAGACAAGTAAACAGTCAGTATTAAAATAAGAACAAAAAAACTAATTACAAGCAATGACAAAACTACAATAGAACAAAGACAGAAATAGACCTACCTAAAAAAAAAAAAAAAAAAAACTACTACTACATAAATACTACATATACTACATAAATTGTATAAAAGTAATTATATGTACAAAACCACTGCATTGTCTTGGTTGTCAAAAGTACCGGTACTTTGTTGCCAAGTTGGTACTAAAATTTTTAAAATGATGCCAGCAATTCCCCCTAGCATTTTAAGTGGTGTTGAGTGGATTCTGACTAATTTAAACACCTCTGATTGGCCACTGTGTTCACGCACTCAACAGATATGTCTGTGATTGGCTACAAAGATCAACACTTCAAAAACATGTTGTAAATAGAAATCTTTGATGCACTTCACCAAGCATTTGCACAGACATACACGGGAGCATTTGAAAGCAGGCATCTATCAGAGAACAATATGGTCAATATGGCCTGCTGATAGACGCCTGCTTTTAAACATTTAAAATCAGGATGCACCAAAGTTTCGGCTACCAAGAATTTTTGGCCGAGATAGCTATTTTCGGTTTCGGCCCGAAATGGTTTTGGAGGGCCAAAAATCAGTGAAATTAGCATTTCTCCTATGGCACGTTTTGACTGTCTATTTCGTGCACACAACGTGGATATGCTACAACAGTTAAAACAGTTATGAATGAACAACAGAAGGTATGTTGAAAGATACAATACAACTTACTGAAATGAGTCCTGTCTCATGTAATCACTCAGTTAGTGTTTCAACCGGGGAAAGACGTCAATAAAACAGCTTATAGGCTATACAATGTCACTTAATGTTAAATTTACCTCAAGAAAGCTTTTCGGACACGTGCATCCTGAATTTTCAGTTTCGGCCTAGAATTATCATTTCGGTGCATCCCTAGTTTAAAATCAATTGTTTTTAATCCACAATGCTTAAAAATGCATGCAAATTATATGCTTTTGTGATGACGCAGCACAGCAAAGTCACGTGACCATAACTGCGAAAGAGACAATATTTCTACTGGTTTATTGTGTCTGCTGGTATAGATGAAAAACATACTCACAAGAGATACTGTGCCTTGCTGTTCGGACCTTGTACAAATCCACATCGGCACGAGGAAAGCCTTCGACATCAACCAGAGGACCATCCATGCCTACACCTCCCTGCTGAAGAAACCATATGAATGTCTTTTGTCTTTAAAAAATTAGCAAGCAACATAGTGAACAGCGGCAACAGAGGTAAACTCTTTCAAATCTACGGCTGAAACCCAGATATCCAACCGAGGGGGTAAAACCGACAACAATAAAATCTTTTTTGTGTTACTTATTTTTATTATTTAAATATTTTAATCAGAATTGATTGGTGGGAAAAAGAAATTATGTAATAGAAATGACTTTTATTTAAAGCAAATAAGAATGTGAAAATCAGACAAAAAGACAAAAGTAAAACTGTTTACTTAAAGGTGCAATATGTAAGATTTCTGTCCACTAGAGGTCGCTAGAGGCCTATTCAAAACAAAGGTGTAGCTTGATGATGGCAAGTTTGAGTGCGGAATCCTGGGACATGTGGTCTTCACATCACAGCCGGTGGAAACAATCGGGATAGGACTCAGGAAGAAATCATGTTCATGGATGCGATTATTAACGTTACTGTAGTATGAAGCAGAGCAGGACTGAGCGTTGTAGGAGCTGAACGAAGCTGCTGGAGCAACTGCGCAAAATACGCCTCACGAGCAGTGGAACTTATTATGCCACAGTCGCCGGCACTGCTTAAGCTTTTCCAGTCATGAGTATTATCATATAAAGGCAGGAACACACCAAGCTGACGCCGACGAACTAGTGGCGACAAAAGCAGACTGCGGGGTTGGCTCACGTCAGCAGCGTCCGTGTCCAAAGTTGTCCTGACACACCAAACCGACACTCGACAGCCGACATGTCAAGTTGCACGTCCGTTCTGCACCTGCGCAAGATGAAATGCCTTTCCGTACCAGCAGGTGGCAGTAGCTGAACAGCCAATCAGAATGATCAGATGGCCCGACGCCGATTCAACATGTCGAATCCACCAGAAGAAAGCCAAAGAGGACCAACTTCAGCCGACGGTGTGGAACACACTCAGAAAACGTAGTCGGCCGATGAACAAAAACTGCCCGACGGCCGATTGTCGGCTTGGTGTGTTCCTGCCTTTAGATACATTTGAGAGTGTTGAAAATGTTATAACGTTACTCTGTGCGTTTGCTCGGCAGCTGCTGTGAGACACTTGCTACAGACTGCAGTAAGATAGATCAGTTTTAGAATTTCATATTAAATGCTGGATGGCTTGTGTTGATAAATGGCATGCAATTAATTTTAAAACGTATTGTATAATGGAGAAAATTCTGTATTACTGTTACTAAAAATAAAGCTGCATCTGATTATGCTATGACAGCTAGAATAGTGATTTTCTCAACAAAATAGTGTTTTTCTCTGAGGCATGTAAAGCATGAAAGCATGGTACTCGCAAAAAAAAAAAAAAAAAAAAAAAAAAAAAATCAAGAAAATTAGATTTAAACAATAAGACTAAACGTGTTGAGCTATATAACAATAATTCGTTTTCTGTCTATAAATATATCAATACTGTTGTTCCCTTGTCTATTTAAACAAGTGTTTCCATGGTTTCTACAAAAAAATACTAGAAACTGAGGGTAACGTGGGTATGACGCAATTGACAGTCGACTCCTCACACGTCCCGGAGCCTGCAATTTTCTAACGATTTACAAATAGTTGGAAAGATTTGGGATATTGTAAGTAAACAAGTGAACAAATATATATCACTGGCCTAGTGGTTTTTGGATATTTTACTGCAAAAAATCTTACATATTGCACCTTTAACATAATTAATGCAGGAATGAACCGCAAGCCCACAAAGCATTGGGAACAATGTACTAAAAAAAAAAAAAAAAAAAACTTGATTTATAGTTGTTTATTAAAAGTATAGAAACAGTGTAGTTGAAATTTATTATAAAATAACCAAATATATAATTAGTTTACATGTGTAGAAAGAGTGACTTGATTACATCATTTACAGGGCTTTATGGGAGTGGGTGTTCACCGCAGAGTACCTTTTGTGCTGTTTGTTTGCTGCGATTATATGATTAGTGGATATTACTCTAAGGATCATGGGTAGTATAGTTCTTCATGAATTGCACTTCCAGAAACCAACTGTTGCAGGAAAGTCTCAAAATATGTACACAAATTGCAAATGCATAATGAATCAATCAATCTCTGAATTTAAAAATTGTGTGCACATTGTATATTTGTGAAGTGTTTTTAATTTATTTTTTATTTTGTGATTTTTTATTTTATTTAAAAGGGGGGGGCATATTAATTCGAATGTGAATGTGAATGATTTTTTTTTTTTTTTTTTGCATCATATTTTGTCTATGTATTAACTCTGACGCTATTCTGACTCCATACAAGACAAGGAAATAGCGTTTGAGAAGGGCTGACTGTATTCCATAATGTTCTGGTGAAATATTTAATAAAGTCAAAGCACGCTAAATATGATTTAAGCCACCTGTCACGTTAGTATTTTCTTTATAATTTCCATTCTTATTTTCATGATACGTTGAGACAGATGAACGTTCTCCAAACGCAGTTAAACAAGTTACGCAAGGAACGATGGATTACGAGTGACACATACAAGAGCCAAAGACGTATTCAAGTTAAAGGCTTTTAGAAAATCGTTGCTCTCGAGACCGTAGCGTGCATCAAGCAAAAACAACGAGTCCCGTAAGAACGAACTAATTAAACAACTTCAAAGCAGCCAACATACTAGCCTATTTATTTCAAGGCTAAATGACAACATATTTAAATCCATATATATTAAAAAAAAAAAAAAATCTTACAGCTTGGAGCATGTCGTAGTATGCTTTGATTTGCTCTTCTATTTCTTCCTTTCTTTTTATTAGTAGTCGAACATCCTCTTCAGTTACACTTGGCTCAACAGCGTTGTTTACCTCTGTCATTTTCATGACAATTTCTGCCAAAAAAAGAACTGAATGGTCTTTATCCAAGTAATCTCTGAGTGCTCAACAATTACAGATTTTACTTATTTTATTTAAAGAAATCTTACAAATTGTTCACGCCAAATGATTCAACAGAAGCGCACTAAATAGTCAGTAGTCACGGAGCCTCTTCTGTGGTGGATTCACTGCCGGGTTGCAAGCAAACTAAAGAGCTGCATAACGCCATCTATGTGCTGGAGAGCGAATCCATTACATTCTTGTTGTTGTTGTTTATTGGGGGTTGGCAAACTAGCTTTTGGTGCATTACCGACACTGGAGTGTAGAACAGTTATTCGGAAGGATTATCTATAGCCTTACTTACTTACTTACTTAATAATAATATTCTCAAATATAATCTTGTTGCTTTTATAAGTTAGGCCTAGAACATCAAAAGGGCCCTATGAGCAAGATGCAATAGAGAGCCCCGAGCAATGAGAGTTGTCAATATTTATACCTATGTTCAAACCAAAATGAGGAACTAATGATCAGCTTTGACCCTGTGGTGTTACATTCTGCAAAAGTAGCTAAACATTGTGGTTTTAACAAGCAGAAGCAGAATGAGTCGAATAAATATGTTGACCATGTCTAGACCTAATGCAAATATATCTGTATGCCTTATTCTAAGTAAGATCACCAACTCATGCTAAATTTGATACTAGTAAGGAAATCAATAATGACATGTCCTAGCTTTCCTTATATAAGGTTAACCAAGGCCTTGTAAGCTAAATGGAAGCATAAATTGATTCATACGAGATTAAATGCATCCATATAAGAATAATATGTTTGAAAGGATTAAAAAAATAACCATAAAGAATAATCATAGTAATCATTAGCATGAAATTTTTGTTTTCTTAAACACCAAATATCATTAATCGTTTTATTGAATAGAAGAGGGCTGCATACACGTCCTTGAGGCGTTCCATTTTCAATTAGGTATCTGTTAGAGACTGATGTACCTATACCCTAACCTATATTGTTCGATTATATAAAAATCATCCAATTAAACATCCCTACACCCAATTATTTTAATTTAATCAGAAAACCTTCCCTCCATAACGTTATAAGCTTTCTCTGTATTAAATAATAATGCTACAGATTCTTTGCATACTTGAGCCTTTCTTACATCTGATTCCAAGTAGAGCAATGAGTCCATTGTAGTTCAAACTTTGTCAAAAACCATATTGATGTGTTCATGAAATACTTCATTTTAATGCAGGGTGTTAAGGTGCATTATTGCCACCTACTGTGTTGAAGTGTCATAACCCAGTGAGGATTATACATAATAGTGTGAAAACAGAAAAAAAAAAATTGTAGTTTGGATTGTAGCTTGTTGTTGGATAGATCCCATTAAAAATAGCATGCATTTTAGTAAGTCTAATGGAATTGACACAAATTAAGTTATGAAGTGAAAAAAAAAAACATTTTCATAAAAACCTCCCTTACAAGGTTCATTAGCTGAGAACTTTGTCTACAAATACATATATTTCTAATAATGTAGTATAAAAAAATAATAAAAACATCTAAAACATGTTTTGTCTCTTATCTCAAGAATCAGTGTCATCTCCGCTCACTTAGCAGCAATAAATCGAATCATCATATACCAATTTCATCTCAATGTTGTAGATTAACGTGAACAAATGCTTACAGCTACAAGATTTTGTGAACCAACTATAATACTAGTTAAGAAAATATATGACTTTTCAAATCTCTATTCATGAAGTAGCAGCACCATATGAAATAAACAATTCAGTAATATTAAGTATTAAAGCATTCATATTATTCCTTTGAGACATGCTCATATTTGAGATACAGCACATTTATATTATTTATTTTTCTAAGTCAGCACCATAATGGGCAGTTGTAACACTTATTTCTTGTAAATTCAATTTCAGGAAGTAGTCTTTTTAACAATGTCAATATATTAATGACCCCATTACTTGATATACATCTGCCTTATTCAAAAAGATTGCTGGCAGATTTATAGAAATCTGAAATGTGATGTAAAATGTAGTCTAATGTTAAAACAAAACAAAAACAACTGCCCCTAGACTCCCATACTACAAAACCTGCAAGAATTGTGATGTAATTAATGTAGTATCTTTAAAAGAAAGCGAGTCAAATAAGTGCCATATTTGTATTCAAAAGCAAATGCAGTTTTATATTAAAGATAGAAAAAAAGCAAAGTAAATCACTGTCACACACAGCTTGTTAGTACTGCAAAGGAGAACTACATATACAGCATCTTCATATTTACATACAAGTTACAACCAATGAAAATTATAAATATATCTTAGTTAACTTACAGCAGTTACATGAGACTGAAATTTCTGGACATTTAAAAAAAAAAAAAGAGCACTCTGTTAAATAACTGGCACCAACCCTACAAACAAATGAAGTGGTTATATAATTTAAATGAATAAAATTAATGCATGTTTGTTCAAAAGACTCTGTATACATTAACCATTTTGACTCCATTATGAAAATCTGATTTCTTTTCTGAAAAAGGAGCGGAGGGAGAAAAACTAAACAGCAATCATCTCTGGTTGCCTCGTCAGCCAACAATTAGAGCTGCCAAGACCAATAAACTACTATGTGGCCTAAATGCGCCATGTGTTTTAGCAGCAAAAACATAGTCCTGAACCTCGGAGAACCGACTCCAAGGTGGTTTTGAGAACTCAAACACATATGGGTTTATAACAATCCTCAAATAATCTTTATATAAAACAAACATGTACATAACAAATTTGAAAGCATCATACACATTTCCAAATATATAGGGTGAATATCACAAAACCATGTCAAAGTGTGTGTGTATATGTGTATATATATATATATATATATATATATATATATATATATATATATATATATATAAAATATGGTTTTACATAAAAGGTCTATTTTAGATTATACCATGGTCTGTCTGAATACTCAATTCTGATTGGCTGGAAGGTGTGCATTAAAACCGTTAGTTCCAGTCAGTTTAATCACCATTCTATATTAATGCACTGCTTTCATTGAAGCACACTCGCAAACCAAGATCGGAGCACAGAAATGTATCAATGCTGCCCGCTGCTTTTATTGATGAAATAGCTTCGGTACTGAATTGCTACATTATATTTCGCAGCAAAGAGGGGGTTACATCACTGTTTTAAAGAAATTAAACTCTCAGCTGCAAAAAATGCTATAGCTCATTCATTCAAATAAATGTAATTTAAAGTGGGCAGAATGCTAGATCTAAAGCCATAACTGATGAAAATAACCGTCATTTACCCTTCCGGTCAAATATTGTGCTGCAAACATCAATAATAGCTTTAACTTGTCAAAGCCAGCAAGCGACCATGGTATAAGCGTGATAATCCATGGCTAGCTGTGCGTAAAACAATTTGAATGCACTCCGTTTCACGTCGGGTGGTTCTTTGCCTCCACGTTGTGCGTTAAAATCGTTTAATGCACAGCTAGCCTTGGACTATCCCTTATTTTGGGAAAAACATGGCCTGGACATGATCCTGACAGGTTTTGTGACATTCACCAAGTCAGTTGCATTCACTTACACAATTAGCATAGCCCTATAATTTCATAGATGGCTAAATCATGTGCAAGTGCAAGGTGCTTTACAGATTCTGGTTAGCTGTTTTTTTTGTTTTGGTTGCTATATAAACTCTGAACATATTTTAACATCAAACAAGAAACGCCAGATATATATACATACACACATATACAAATATAAAAAATCCTGTTTGGATTTAAATAGGCATATACTAAGAGTCTATGACTGGATCATTATTACAGTTAGTATTATGTTTCTAGCATGTTATATGGTTGACAACAGTTCTTCTAACCCTAATTGATGGAGTGTGTAGCTTTTCATTTCTTAAACAACCATGTAGGAAGTCAAACTGTTCCCATATTCCAGGATGACAAGATTCCACAAATTGTGAAAGAATTGTTGGGAGGGAGCATGGAGAATCATTTTCACATATGAATTGACAGTCAAGACCTTAAATTCATTGAAAGTCTTTGGGATGTGCTGGAGTAGACTTTACAGAGTGCTCACCTCTTGCATTGTCAAGATATTGACCAAAAAATGATGCACCTCTTGATAGAAATAAAATGTTGCGATATAATTTCCATCAAGAGGTGCATCAATTTTTTGTTTCAAGATCTTGTATCGACAATGCAAGAGGTGAGCACTCTGTAAAGTCTCCTCCAGCACAACCCAAAGACTTTCAATGAAGGTCTGGACTCAGAGGTGCCGATTCATGTGTGAAAATGATTCTTCATGAAGAACTGTTGCCAAAAATATAACATGTTAAAAACATAATAATCACTGCAATAATGATCCAATCGTAGACTCTTAAGCCTTTGCCCTATTTAAATCCAAACAGCGACTTTTTTGGGGGCCAGGCAGTGTATATGCCTATGCATGTATAAACTGGCTTCATCTTTGACAAAATAACTGTAATATGTAATACTCTTTAAAATGGACTGTAATTTATTCAGTGTGACTGAAAAAACAGATTCTTCATGAGTGTGTAAAGTCTGTCCTTTGGCACCATCACAAGGTTTTATGAACGAGTCTTTCAACAGTCCTAACACTTTTAAAACTACTTCGAAAGAATAAAACATTAAAAACCCAATCCAAAGTACAGAAAGTTCATAAATACATTTCATCGTGACAAGATGAGAGCTGGATGCTGAGCATTTCCTAAACTGATAGTCCATGAACTGATAACATAAGCTTGCATTAGAAACAAAAAGCAGTTTACTTCAAAGAGTTTCTCTTGTATACAAAAAGGCTCAAAATATCCGTCAGTGTTTCTTTTTTCCTTCTCACAAGGTCTGTTCTTTGACTCCAGCGTGCTGTGACCTTCTCCATAGTTCAAAGGACACAAAAAAAGGTTGCGTAGTCCAAAGAGAGGGCAGAAGACATTAGAGGCAATCCAGATGAACTGAGCGAGGGTTTGTGTGTGCACATGTCACGTACCGTTTTTATATATGTATTATTGACGTAGAGTAATGCGAAGGAAACTTTCAAGTATGAGGTCTGTCTCAAATCTATTTACAGTTCATTTGGCTGTTGGTGTATTTATGCATTAGCTTTCCTCTGTACCAGCTGCTTAAGTATATATATGGTCCATATGACTGTACCTACCTGTTTTACTTCTAATAACAGTGTGCATTCAAGCCTTTTTCAGGCAAATTTTAAAGAGAAATCTTCAATGACGTTTCCGTTTTCCCGTATATGTCTGCCTCCATGTTGACCGCATCTGTTCGTACATTTTCACACTTCGCTCTCAGTGGAGGCTTTACGGTTCGGGACCCAGCCGGTGTCGGGATGCGCGCTATGATGTTGAGCCGTTATGGCATGGGTGGTGTTGATACTCGAGCACTCTGATTGGTCACCCTGCAGCAGCTGTTCAGTTTCTCCATCGTTCAGAGAGGCGGAGCTTGCCTGTAGCGAGACGGTATCTGTGCGCATGCAGGCGTGAAGCCCAGCTCCTCGACACACCTTCAACTGTCTCAAGTCTTCCCAGTAAAGATCCTCTCCTGAGAGCAGACAAACGCCTTCCACGATGCGGATCTTCTCTTTAGTGTAGCCTCCATCCCCAACTCCCTGGACCTACAGATGACATTCAACTGCCATTAGAAGAGACTTTAAACTCAATCTAACTTTATAATATCACTGTAATTTGGAGATACTATTGTGAAAAAGAAGTACCCTTTAGCATACTTATTACGTAATACTTATTAAAAGAACTTATTACAGAAAAAAAAAATATATATTTAAAGGGTTAGTTCACCCAAATGTGAAAATTCTGTCATTAATTACTCACCCTTATGTCGTTCCACACCTGTAAGACCTTTGTTCATCTTCGGAACACAAATTAAGATATTTTTGATGAAATCTGAGAATTATATGACTTGTCCATAGACAGCAATATAATCACCACTTTCAGGGTCCAGAAAGGTACTGAAGACGTGACGGCAGTGGTTCAACCTAAATTTTAATGAAGCAACGAGAATACTTTTTGTGTGCCAAAAAAAACAAAAAACAAAAATAACGACTTTATTCAACAATATCTTGAAATACGGCAGTCACGTCGACTGCTTTAACAATGTCTTTGGTACCATTTTGGACCATGAAAGTGGTGATTATATTGCTGTCTATGAATGAGTCATATACCTCTCGAATTTCCTCAAAAATATCTTAATTTGTGTTCTGAGGATGAATGAAGATCTTACAGGGGTGGAACGACATGAGGGTGAGTAATTAATGATAGAATTTTTGGGTGAACTAACCCTTTAAGTGTAATCTGAATGTAATGTTTTCACACACTTGATTGCACTTAAATGAAAATATAGTTTAAATTTATATAAAATGCAACTTAAAAGTGCAATAGGTGATTCTCTACAGAAACATTTTTTGTTATACTGGTAGAAAGTCTCCTCATATTCTAAAAGCAATCACTATGTTAAATGGTCTAAATGTATTTTTATAAATATATATCATCTATGGAAGGCGTAGGACCATAAAATGTTCATCCAATTATTATATTCGGTCCGGATGAAATAATACGATGTCCTACCTGCTGGTCAACGCATGTTTTTACATACCCTCGCGTACCCTGTTTGTGCAGACATCATAAGTCATCAACGCGTTTAATGCTACGCAGAGTTTATACAGACGTCAGTCACAGAGCACCGCAAACAAACAGCAGCCACCTTTTACAGTTCCTCCAAAACAAGCAGCTTATGCTGCGTTCAAGCCATAACTACCGTAATTAATAGGCGGCAACCTGTGATGTTGTACCCTGAGCTGTTCGCGTTCTCAGACTTGGAATTATGCGCATTCATGTCAAAAGTGTCAACACCGAAATGAGTCTGCAGCAGTCAGGTACAAGCTCTCTAAGTTGTTTACGTTCATTATTATTATCATGTTATGTGCTTTGAGACATGAGGTAGTTTAACACAGTCTCTTGTGAGGCTTTGCTGAGAGCAGCTGTGTGTGTGTGTGCGCCTTCTTAATGTGTTTGAGGAGGTGTGGCTTTGGACGGCGATTTGCAGGTAGGGTGGGATCGTATGCTTTTAATGCTAGCAGGCTAACGTTAGCATTTACCACATCACCTACTGCACCTTTAATAGTGCTTTTTTGACCCACTGAAGTATGAATCAAAGGGAGAGGGATCACCCAAAAATAAAAATTGTCATTTACTCTCCTTCGAGTTGTCCCAAACCTGTATAAATGTCTTTCTTTTGTTGAGCACAAAAGATGATATTTTGAAGAATATGGGCCAAACAATTGATCCGACCCATTGTCTTACATAGTATGGGAAAAAAATACTATGGAAGTCAATGAAGCCCATAAACTCTTTGGTTACAGACATTTTTCAAAATAACTTCTTTTGTGTTCAGCAGAAGAAAGAAATTTATACTGTACATGTTTGAAATAACTTGAGGGAGATTAAACGATGACAGAATTTTCATTTTTGGGTGAACTATCCCCAAGTATATCTTTATTTTAAATGTAATACTGAATAACACACTACAGTTCAAATTATAATCAAGTGCTTTACATGTGCTTTAGTATGTTAGTCAACACATCAAAAGTGTACTTCTTTAAAACATGACAAAAGATTATTAAAACAATGACTTGTACAACGTAAATGTACAATAAAATGGACATTATTACAAGTGCACTACTTAAGTGTATTAAGACAGTCATGAAAGTGTACTCTCTTTAAATACACTAAGTGGCCTTTTATTTATTGTTATTATTCTATCTGAAAGTACGCTTTTAAAAATATACTTTTAAGATTTGAAGTACAATACAAGTGCACATTCGATAAAATCCAATTAAGTGCACTTCTTTTTCACAATGATATGCTATTATTAGTATTTTACAACCCATTTAACTTCTATAAAGTGACATTTTCTGGTTAGGGGGTTTCATGTTGATTTTAAAACAGTACAGTATTTCTATTTCTTTGGCATTAAAATCATTGTGAACCGGAAGTTGTGACCTACTTTACGTATTGTGACGTACTTTCAGAGTGAAAAAGAATAATGCATGATAAAAATAGAGGCCTGGCTTGTTTTTTCCCCACTGGGAATTGATTGGATCTGGAAAAGTGGGCGTTCCATTCAGCTCACTGTCAAAGCTCGCAGCAGACTGACAGTTGGAGAGAATGTCAAAGTGACGTAAACAGAGAAGGAAGGCCATCCCAGAGGGAAAGTACATTTTCAGATTTTTATCAAAGATTACTAAGAATCAAATTGCACGGATGAATTGTTCACCACAAGACTAGTAATGCGCACTAACAAAGTAAATAGTATCAATTTTGATTTCATGCCGACTTTAAGAATAAAACAAAACCACTGCAACCACTGCATTGCAAAAGAAAAGGTTCAAAATTCATGCTACCTCAGGCAGTATAGGCTAAGAAATTGATCCTTTATAATATTTTATCATCATAACAAATTGTAACATCTATAAATGCCATCTTGCTTGCACTTTCATGCAGAAATTCTTTTCAAACTGATTACATGCATGAAGAAAACGTTTGGATGCTGGATTTGAGCAATCGAGCATAACAGTTGGTCTCAATCACAAGGCTGACTTAAAATTAGGGAAGCAAGAATATTTTCCCCAATTTGTTTGACTACCTTGTTTGCCATTCTGATGAAAATAAAAGGGGATTGTCAAAAGATGAAAGGAGAAAGGGAGTTGTAAGGATGATTGAGCTGCCGTGGAGAACATGGGGGGAAAAAAAAAAAAAGATGAGTGGGGACTCTGTAAAGAGATCCAAGTACTGCTCACGAAAATGATGAGAACAATTATGTCAGTCATGGCTGATGTCAAACAACATCAACAATAATTTACATTCATCGAAATGATTCTTTTGTGAAATTTTCAACAGTGAAAAAGGAAAGAACAATAAACAATACCTCTTTTTTATATCGCAGTTGGTTGTTTATTGTAGGTTTCTGGGCAGTTTCTATTTTAACCTCCTGTGTTGAAGTTCTGTATGAAGGGTTGCTGTAAGTCAAGTTGCTCACTCCTGGATCTGCAAACTTGAATTTTTTGTGCCTGGAAAGCCCAAAAAAATAAAAAAAATAAATTATATATATTTATATATTAGTATGAGCAGCTGGGAAAAGGAATTCATTCATGAAATTTTATGAAACTTCATAAAGTGCTTCATAAACCCTGTGACCTACCTGTAAATAATGAACGCAGCTATGAGTATCAGGATCGCCAAAATTGACAGAGCTCCACCAATCACGTAGCTGATATGAGGGCTCTCATCTTTATAAAAATGGTCAAAATACAAATGGTCAATTCACACTTGCTTTACAATGTTCATTATTCTTATACGACAGAATTGTAATCCATTTACCACGAGGTGCAGACACAACATTGTTCTGAGAGCAGTCCTCTGGATTGTGACTTGCATCTGTACAACTGTGGGGAGAAAATGTTTGGATTGGATTTGACGTGATTCTTCAAAGGAAACCCTTTTTTAGACTGGATAGTTGTAGTTGACTTACTTGACCACTGACAGGCCTTTGTGAGGTTTCACTGTGGTGGGGGGTTTAGGGGCCCGAGTACCCATGGTGCCTTTCTCAGGTGCCGTGGGAATGTAACCAGAGACTAGTCCAGAGACAAAATCAGGGTTATTATAGTTAACTAAAAATAAAACCATAAAAAAAAAAAAAATTTTGGTCACCTGAAACAAAACTTGATGTACTAAAATAACAAAAACTAAAACTGAAATAATAATTAAATATAGCTGCAAGAAGCCATTAAGGGGCCAAGCACAAAGCAGCAAGCAAGTTTTATTATACTTTATTATAGTTAGTGGCAATTTAATATTTTTATAGCACCACCAACAGGCACAATCCCACCACCATTTTAGACTAATATATATGAGTACATAAAAAATGACCCATGCACAATTTTGCCTTTTTTTTTTTTTGCCACTTACTATCAAAATTTTGGCATTTTGGGCTTTAATATATAGCCAGCGACCTATGATTGTGAATTTCCCAATCAGACTAAAGGTTTTGAAGGTATTCACGAATGTTGTTTTAATACTAAATCGCAACGTTGCACAAACCATAAGGTGAAACTTAGCATGTTAGGTATCGTTGGACTCTGAAAGGATTCAGTAAACCAAGGAGATGGCTCTCATGAAAATAAGTCAGCAACATCAAAAGTTATGAGCATATGAATATTTGATTTCGAAACTTGCTCCTTCAAGACGTCGTGCTGATGGCTCATACAGAGTTTCTTGATACGGTAATTTGTAAAAAAAAAAATACAGCATTTTTCTACATTAATACAAAATGGCCAACACCCAAAATGGCCGATATGATAAAATTGGATATCATTCAACTCGGTATTGCTGCCCTGAATCTAACAGATTTAGAATTTTTGGCCAAATCATTCAGAAATTATAAGAAGAAAAAAAAATATTGCCATCTCCAGACCAGTAGGTGGCACTGTGCTGAAATGCAGCATGTAGCCGTAGGTCAGCCGTGGGTTGTGATGACATTTACCAAGTTTGGTCAGAATACGCTACTGCGTTGCAGAGATATAGCCTTGCAACCAATTTGGCATACTCTTCTTATAATTTGTTTGTACGTTATTCGAGAATGGTTGGATTTATCAAAAAGCTTTTGATAGCTTTTTGCCAACATAGTCTGAAGATGATCTGAATTGATTTTCATGAAAATTGAAGCAACCGTCTAGGAGGAGTTTGAAAAAGTAGTGTTTTCGGTGGGAAAATTTGGTGGGAAAAGTGCTTGGCCCCTAATAAAAACTGTATAGATATATAAAAAAAAAAAAAAAAAAAACTAAAACAAACAAAAAATGGATGTTCTGAATGAAGGCCATAATTCTCATTAATACAGGCATACGTAAGCTAACTTATTCAAATTTCTAGAAAATTAACACTATTAAAAATGTGTTTTTTGTTAACTGAAATATATTTGAAATAAAGTATAATATTACATGAAAAACTTAGAAGTACTAAAATTATTAAAACAAATAAAAATAAATAAAAGCTAAATAGAAATTAAAAAAATAACTAAAAAGTGAAAACTGAAAATATAAAAATAAAAGCTAATTCAAAATATGAATAAATACTATAATAGTACATAAATAACACAAAAATAACACATATGGTAATCTGGTAGATGTAAACGCAGTCATATCATTAATATAATTATTCATTTGTGTAACATCTCCATGTTCAACAGTGATTCCATGAAAACTGTTGAACTCACTTGTAGAACAAGGTCTGCCGTCAGGCTCATCTGGACATGCGCACACAAAACTGTTACTCTTCGCAAGACACAAGTGTGTGCAACCCCCATTATTCACACCGCAATAATTTGTACCTAGAACAATAAGATAGTAAATGTTACTAAAATATTCATATCAATGGCAACTATAACATTTCTTCATCATTTATGTGCTCACATGTATCATTAACAATCTTGAAAATATTTAAGACATTTATTGCATTGTGACAGAGCTATAGAGGCAACATTGTTTATATTCAAATCACACAAGAGACCATATTTAAGACATATTAATGTTTTCCAGCTCTGGTCCAGGACACATTTTGGACATCTCCCATATCTGACGCACACATTCCAGGTCTTGGAGTTTCTTCTAAAGAGCCGATGAGTTGAATCTTATTTGTTTGAATAAAAAATGTGCAGTGATGTTGGGGCCCCAGGATCAGGGCTGGGAAACACAGTATTGGACCACAGACAAGACCACCAGAGGATTTATGTATAACATTTCCTTAAGAATCCAAAAACCATGATATAGTCAGACATTATTTAATAAAGTGCCAAGCAATACATCACATTTTGTCAGCTGCTGGGTTTCTGTTTTCAGAGTGGATTTTTTGGAAAATGACAAAAATCATATAATTACAATCATTAAATTCAAAACTAAATTCAATTGCCAGTGTTGCTATATTCATAGTTTTCATGTGACATCACACTCTTATAGGAATGCCCACCTGGAGGGCAAAACAAGGCTTTCCTCCATGGACCACCAGTTATTTTTTACCAGGTTTGTGCTAAGTACTAATGTAAGACAGTGATATTAAAAGACCAAATTCAGTACGCACCTTATTGATGAAGCATTCTATGTACAGGCAAGCAGATGAACTATTATAAATAAAACGCTTAAAGGGTTAGTTCACCCAAAAATGAAAATTATGTCATTAATTACTCACCCTCATGTTGTTTCACACCTTCGTTCATCTTTGGAACACAAATTAAGATATTTTTGCCTGCATTGCCAGCAATAAGATTCCCTTTTTCAATGTCCAGAAAGCTACTAAAAACATATTTAAAACAGTTCATGTGACTACATTGGTTCAACTTTAATATTATAAAGCGATGAGAATACTTTTTGTGCGCCAAAAATAACAAAATAGCGACTTTATTCCACAATGTCGAGTGAAGGGTGATTTCAAAACACCTCTTCATGAAGCTTCGAAGCTCGAATCATTTGTTTCGAATCAGTGGTTAAGAGCGCCAAAATCACATGATTTCAGTAAACGAGGCTTCGTTACATCATAAGTGTTTTGAAACTTCAATGGTTTATGTGACTTTGACAGTTTGATACGTGCTCTGAACCACCGATTCGAATCAAATGATACGTTAAGCTTCAAAGCTTCATGAAGCAGTGTTTTGAAATCGCCCATCACTAGATATTGTTGAATAAGTCGTTATTTTGTTATTTTTGGTGCACAAAAAGTATTCTCGTTGCTTTATAATATTAAAGTTGAACCACTGTAGTCACATGAACTGAAAAAGGGCATTGAAAAATGGAGTGTTATTTCTGGCAATGCAGGCCTTACTGAACCATCAAATTTTATCAAAAATATCTTAATTTGTGTTCCAAAGATGAACGATGGTCTTACGGGTGTGGAACGACATGAGAGTGAGTAACAAATGAAAAGTGTCATTTTTGGGTGAACTAACCCTTTAACCATTTAGCACTTTGCGTTCATATTCTGGGCACATCTGCTCACCTGTATATTAGAATGTATTATCATTAAGGTTTATACGGAAGTTGATCTTTAAGTAACACTGTTTTAGTGCATTAAGGCACTTTAAGTGTTTTCACGTTAAGCGTTTTAGAACATCCTGCTATTTTTAGTCATTAAAATACTGCAGCAGTTACTGTATGTATATGGTTCAAAAGTGCCCAAAACTTGCATTTTGTATACATATTTTTGTTTTTCTTCTTTTGAGATGGAAAATTGACAGGTGTGTAATGCAGTTCTATGGATGTTTTGCCCTCCAGGTCTCCGCAGCATCACGTGACTGAAAACTATGAATAGCAGTAATTCTCAACCAGGCGTCCTTAAGATGACTAAAAAAGTATTTAGTTAATAAATTAAATATTAATTCATTAAAGCGGAACTCAGTAAGATTTGCGAAGCTCCCCCTACAGGTTCCTTCAGTGAATCACACTGTCGTAAATACTCCAAGCGCAGCTCTGGACTATGACTACAACGCTCACCAGCGCAGTAGTTTTGCAAATACAGTACAAGAAATCTCGATGGAGGTGGGTAATTTTCGAAACTGTCTTATTGAAATGTCATAATATACCTTGTTTTTGAATTACCGTAAACCATTTTGTCACTCTTGCGTGAACGTGAACGAGGCGAGATTGTGTCAGGTCGGTGCAGCTCAACTTGCAAGTGCTGTATTCCTGCGTAGACGTGCCTGAGGGGGTTAGTGCTCGCCTCAAACACACCACTACAAGTCAATTAACCATCGTAAGGACTTAGAAAACTATTTATGAAGGTAAAAAAAGTCACTTAGTTCTGCTTTAAAATAATCTAAATCTAAATAAAAATGCTAAATTATATTTTTTTTAATTCAGAAAATGCTAACACATAAAATCATGACATAAACTGAAATTAATTTCTTATATAACATAAATATATATGTTTAATATAAAAAAATACATATTTTTTCTCTCCTCAAATTTTTTTTGATTTAACTGAATAACACAAAGATCTTTAAAATTCTGAATTGACAAAATTTATTGTGGATAATTAATTAATATTCACTTGCAATGGATATTCTGAATGAGTATGTTTTCATAGGCCAAAATTCTGATTAATACAGGCATATGTAAGCCATCTTATTCAAATTTCTAGAAAACAAAACTAAAAATTAAAGATTATATAAAATCTTATTTAAAATTAAAGAAAATTACTAATTAAAAAATAAGTTGAAGTATTAAAATTACTAAAGCTAAAATAAAAATTAAAGCTAAAATACTAAAACTTAAATTAAAAAAAATAAATTTAATATATCAATACTCCCATGCAGTTTCAGTTAATAAAAGCAGCTTGAAAACAAGCAGCTTTGTCATAATTACAGCAGAAATAGTCCATATCGAGGGCCTTCAGGTCAAAAGGGTTGAGAATTGCTGTTGAATAGGGACTGGTCAGGATTCTTAAGCAAATGTTAGCCTATATAGCAAGTGTTTTCCAGAGAAATCCACCTGTCAATACATTTTAAGCTGAGATAGTAGAAAATATTTTGCATGGAACATAACACATGCGCACACCCAAAAATGAAAATTCTGTCATCATTTACTCACCCTCATGTTGTTCCAAACCTGTATAAGTTTTTTTTTTTTCTTCTGCTGAATAGAAAAGAAGATATTTTGAAGAATGTTGGTAACCAGACAGTTGACGGTAGCCATTGACTTCCATAGTAGGAAAACAAATACTATGGAAGTCAATGGCTATCATCAACTGTCTGGTTACCAACATTCTTCAAAATATCTTTTTTTGTGTTCAACAGAAAAAAGAAACTCGTACAGATTTGGAAAAAATTGAGGGTGAGTAAATGATGATTTAATTTTTTGGGTGAACTATCGCTTTAAAGATTAGGTGCATCTCCCAAATGTTCTATGCGTAGGAATTGTATGCAAAATAATTAAAAATAAAATCAAATATCACAAAAACCCTTCAAAGTAAAACATGTAGACACATTGTGCTCTTCAGATCAGGCCCAACAAGTCAATCTTACCAGTCTGCCTTTGTGGTGACACCACTATGATGTCCATGAGGCCCTCTACATTAGCCAGCACAGTTTCCTTACTACGACCTGTATGCTTATCTACTCGCTGAATAGACTTGGTCTGCCAGTCCGTCCAGTAAATCCAATGGTCTTGCTGTGAGATTCGGGAAAAAGGAGTTAAAGGAGAGTATACCGGTTTCAACTGGAGACAAAGAAAAGGGGTAAAAAAAAAAAAAGAAAAAAAAAAAAGAGGGGGAGAAAGAAAGATGGGAAGAAAAAGGAGGGTCAGATAATGGAAAGATGCAAAGGAACATCATGCTAAGGTTATAAATGCAGAGACATAAGTGAAAGAGAGGACGGGTCAGTGGAGCGGGAGGTGATGAAGGTGCAGGTGAGTGAGACACATTAATTCGATAAGTGAGGGTGAGGATCAGATATGGAAAGGTACCTGCGTGAGGGCAAACGGGTGTGAGACGGGGCTGATGAGAATTTGACGCAGTTTGCCATTCAAGTCAGAACTTTCTATGCGGTCCAAGTGTGCATCCACCCAAAAGATCCTATACATGAAATCACGTGATAATTCAGTTGTGTGTTCTCCAAAATGTTTGAAGGTACTTGCCATGATTGTGGTACAAAATAGAGTCTGAAACGCTTGAAGGAAGACATCTTTTTAAGCAAATGAAGAATGTGAAAAGAGGTGCCTTGAGAAAGTGTTCATATTAAGCCTCAGGATGTCTACAGCCGTTTTATTTTTAAATGAAGTTTGCAATTGCGGTTATCAACATTTGGGACATGACTAAATACTGTTAAAACACTGATTTGTGATGTAATGTTTGTTTTATTATACCGAAATGGCAAAAGTAAATAAATATATAAGGAAATCCTAACAGCATTTTATTCTTATCAAAATGCTTATATAAGTCTAGAGTTTCATTTTAGTATCATAGAGATAAAACTATAGTTTTCAATATTTTAAATGAGTTTTTTTTCCATTTTCTTTGAAGTTTTAGAAATTTTTCACATCTTTTTTCTTTTTTGTTTTTCTATACACAATATATAATATCTTTTTATATTTTGTTTTTCTGTCTACATAGTTTTTATTAATTTTTAATTAAATTTTAGTACATCTAGTTAAACTAAATTAAAATGAGAAATGCTGCCTGGCAAATAAACAAATAATAATAAAAAAAAAAATAAAATAAAATAAAAAAGGTTAAGTCATGGTTATTTTATTTCAAGTATTTTTTTAAATGACTTTAGTTTTAGTTAACTAAGATAACGCAGTAACTCTATTTTGAGAGTTGTCATGATTGAAATATATAAACAACGCCTAAATTAATAACTTTGCAAATTTAACCTAAAGGATTACTCAGAGCTACAGTAGCTAGTTTCCCTTATTTCAACCAAAAATGGGACACTAACTGTACCCTATTCATGGAAAGTACCTGAACAGTCAAAGCCAGTTGTTGTTAGTGGTAAAGTGGCATTGAAAAAGTACAGCTAGGTGTAAAACTGAAGAAAGAAAGAAAAGAGAACAAAATTTGAAATGAAAATGATTGTCAAAAACAGCAACAGTGTGTGTATGTTTCATCTAAGGCCACATACACACTGCAACCTAGTGACAGGAGTGTTTAAATGTGGCAGTGAATCTGCAAAAATCATTTGGTGTGCATCACCCTTGAAATTGCGATGACGGAGTGATAAACATGACCGTGAACAAGAAGCAGGAATGCCAACCTGTTTGACCTAAGTAATATTAGTAAATGCAAAGGTACATTTTTGAGGAAATTGCCAAGGACAGAAGCACTGTTTTGATAATTTTTTTCATGCACCTATTTTTATGTGAATTTTGCGATACCTCATAAAAAAAAATGCTGGATGGAAACGCCATTCTAAAAATGCACATTAAAAACTTGACTATAACATAGTTGCAGTTTAACATAGCTTCATTAACATTAAATCCACTACCTGCATTTTTAGGGAATTTGGTCATAGAATACAACTGTCACTCCCATAAATTACCAAACTGTGTCCATTTTATACATGTACATGTATGCCAGCTTTCAACAAAATCATTATTGTGATTATCATTATATATAGCTCTCTACTCTTCTTAATGAATCCTCCTCTTTTACCTGCGAGTGTCATAGTCCAGTGTCAAGCCATTTGGCCATCCCAGATCGGTGTTAATGAGGACTTTTCTGTCTGTGCCATCCAGATATGCTCGCTCGATCTTTGCGATATGACCCCAATCTGTCCAGAACAAGAACCTTGCCAAAGAATAAAATGATGAAATGCATTCATTAGTAATAATATAGTACCTATATATAGTAATTACCTTCTCTCTCTCTCTCTCTCTCTCTCTCATTCAAATAAATGCAATCTTACTGCATTATTTTATTCTAGATTCAACTACCTGTAGACAAAATAACTAAAGAAAATTAACCATTATGGAAGTTTACTATATATATATATATATATATATATATATATACACACACACACACACTACTATATACTATATATATATTTACTACATATATATATATATATATATATATATATATATATATATATATATATATATATATATATATATATATATATACACACACACTACTATATACTATATATATATATTTACTATATATATATATATATATATATTTACTATATATATATATATATATATATATATATATATATATATATATATATATATATATATATATATATATATATATATACACACACACACACACACACACACACATATTGAATATATATAGTAAGCTTACATACCACTGTTCTACATATACAAAATACATAGAAAATACAGACACTGGGTAAAATGGTTTAGAATTAGACTAAGGGGTTTAGATACTTTTCAGGATTTAATAACATCGACATTTCTCATTTTCTCTTTCCAACAATAGAGCATTCCACTAGCAACGCCAAGGTCATGGGTTCGATTTCCAGGGAATGCATAAATTGATAAATTGTGTACCTTCAATGCAATATAAGTTGCTTTGGATGACACTATCAGCCATATGCACCAAGGCCCCAATATACTTCAAATGTGAAGTCATTTCGAACAAAATTAGGCCAAAACGAAGTTAGTTTGTTGTTCATTTCAGGAGTTCATAATAACTTGCCAAAGTGAACTTTCCATAAAAGGAAACGCTTTCAAACTACCATTGGTCTGTGGCAGTGGCGTGCAGTGGTGTTCTGAAATTTCTTTTTAATATCAACTTAGGCTATTTTGGATCATCAGTCATGCTCCGTAAACACCGTCTGTCACAGACACAAAGATGTATTTTTAATTTTACCAAGCTGATTGCACTAAAAACCCCCGCAGTCATCATGCTTTCAGTCCATTTCAATTTTTATTTTGACGTGACATAAAGCGGTGATATCTAACTGGGTGATCTGTTTACTTACTTTTCAATTAGTCTTCCCATTGACGCCATCATTTGTTTATTCAAACCGACGCGCGGAACGCGCACGTCAACAAGAGGCGGGGTTTATCACACAAACCAATCATAACCAATTACATTCAATCATAGCACGACGGAGACATTGCCTACTCTCATGTGACTTTCCCCCATTCATTCTCAATTACCCCCCACAAAACCCACTGCATGCCGGGGGTCTAATGATTTTCTATGGATTCCTAGGAGAGGAAAGGGAAGCATGACTCCTGCTGTAACTTCACCTGTGGGTGTCACTGTTGTAATTGTAATTGAAAGTGACACTGACACTGTTTTTTCATGTTTAATACTGTAAAGCTGCTTGATTCTATTATATAAAATGCTATATAAATAAACCTGACTTGACTGGAGTGCTGAATTGCAAAGCCTGTGTAAACAAGTTCACATCACTATGATCAGATTCTTTCTTAACTGTCATTTTTGTTGTGTGTTTATTTTGTTATTGAGAGGAAAGCACACAGTACATATTTACTGGGGGTGTAACGGTACATTGTATTCCTTTCGAATCATCACGTTACAGACGTCACGGTTCAGTGCATACAGTCAGTCCCAGATGATCCACATTCCAATCCAGAAGGGGGTGCGCGTGGTAATGCAACACTGTTTGCTAACCGCCACAAGAGGAAAAAGCGCAGAAGAAGACCTATGCATAGATGTTTACATGTGATCTCTCAACCAGTGTTTCAACTGCGGAAAGACATCAGTAAAACAGCTTGAGAATAATATCTCATGAAGCATTACATTTACCTCAGGCAAGTCATTTAGTGTCCACAGCATGTTAGTTCACAAGAGAAATGGACTCTAGGGAGGGGAGCATTTCACTAAATATATGCACTATATTAGCTTATATATTCATTGTATTTACTTTACCTCTTAGTAGTGTGTAATATATGTTGAAATAAATTTGTCATGAAAACAAGTTATGACAGTAACTGTGGAAATTATCATATTTCAAAAATGGAGCAGAAAAATAATTCAAAAATAATTTTACAATTAGATTTAGAAGTTAATGAAAAATCTGCCTTATGTGCAATTTCCTTTTTTTTATTTGAGTGTTAATTATTACATCTAAAAATAAATAGCAACTGAATTTGATAGTTTGGCTCTGTTGTTAACTGTAACCTTTAATATTACAGTAATGTGAAAGAAAGGGCTCCCTGTATATAGTTTACAGCATTAGCTGAGATATTTATTTTTATCCTTCAGAAAATGTTCATTTTAATTGAATTTATTTAAAGAGAGAGACACAATTTGTTCAATAAACCACTGTTTAATAAAAAAGAAGAAAAAAGAAGCAATTCTATGTTTAGTTTTCTCCCCCCTGCTGTACCGAATAGTGACGTCCCGAGGTACGTCCCGAACCGCCATGTTTGTGTACCGTTACACCCCTAATATTTGCATACAGTTGTGGCCAGAATTATTAGACCCCTTCCTAAATATGATCAGAGATGACTCTAAAAATAAATCTGCATTGTTTATCCTTTTGATCTTTAATTCATAAAATTAGCAAAAATCTAACCTTTCATTGAAGGAAAAGAATTGAAAGTGGGGGGAAAATAACATTAAGAAATAAATGTTTTTCTCCAAAACACGTTGCCCACAATTATTAGCACCCCTAGAATTTTTTATGAGTAAAATATCTCTGAAGTATATTCCCATTCATATTTTAATTTTTTTAGCTCACCGGGGTGATCATGAACATGAAATTGTCCAGCCATGACTTCCTGTTCCACAGGAATATAAACATGAGGAAACACAAAGGCCAAATTCCCTTAATCATTCATCACAATGAGTAAAACCAAAGAATATAGTTATGATGTGTAGCAAATGATTGTCGAGCTTCACAAAATAGAAAGTGGCTGTAAGAAAATAGCTGAAGCATTGAAAATCCCCATTTCCACTATCAGGGCAATAATTAAGAAGTTCCAATCAACTAAAGATGTTACAAATCTGCCTGGAAGAGGACGTGTGTATAAATCATCCTAATGCGCAGTGAGGAGGAATGTTTAAGGGGCCAAAGACTCTCCAAGGACCACAGCTGGAGAATTGCAGAGATTAGTTGAGTCTTGAATCTCAGAAAGCCTAAAAAAAATTATCAAAAGCACCTACATCCCCACAAGTTGTTCGGGAGGGTTTCAAGAAAAATCCTCTGCTCTCATCCAGAAACAATCTCCAACATATTCAGTTGTCAGACATGACTGGATCTTCAAACGGGATGAGCTTCTATGGTCAGATGAAACTAAAAAAATAGCTTTTTGGCAGCAAACCCACCAGATGGGTTTGGTGCACACATGGATAAAAAGTGCTCCATGTCCACGGTTAAATATACTGCTGGATCTTTAATGTTGTGGGCCTATTTTTGTACTGGAGGTCCTGGACAACTTGTTCAGATACATTGTATCATGGATTCTATCAAATACCAACAGATAAAAAAATCAAAACCTGACCGCTTCTGCTAGAAATCTTATAATGGGCTGTGGTTGGATCATCAGTCGGGACAATGATCCAAAACAAACATCAAAACCAACACAAAAATGTGTCACTGAGCACAAAATGAAGCTTCTGCCATGGCCATCCCAGTCCCCTGACCTGAACCCTAAAGAAAATGAGTGAAGTGAACTGAAGAGAAGAAGCACCATCATGGAGCTGGAATCTGAAGGATCTGGAGAGATTCTGTATGGAGGAATGGTCTCTGATCTCTTGTCAGGTGTTCTCCAAACTCATCAGGCATTATAGAAGAAGACTCAGAGCTGTTCTCTTGGCAAAAGGAGGTTGCAAAAAGTATTGAATAAAAGGGTGCTAATAATTGTGGGCAACGTGTTTTGGAGAAAAACATTTATTTCATAATGTTATTTCCCCCCCACTTTCTATTCTTTTCCTTCAATGAAAGGTTAGATTTTTGCTAATTTTATGAATTAAAGATCAAAAGGATAAACAATGCAGATTTATTTTTAGAGTCATCTTTGATCATATTTATGAAGGGGTCTAATAATTCTGGCCACAACTGTATTCATCTAAACACCGATCTTAGCAGTGTGGGCGACATAGGGATGTTTGTTAACAGTATACTGCTGGTCATGTATTTCAAACCTCTTTTTACCCTTAAGCGAAGAATGAAAAAGAACTTCACTGTGAGTATACCAGGGTCCTAAATGTAAACAAAGAAATCCAAAAATCAATACAACTGGAAGTAAATGATAATATGTTTGCCATTCTCACCCTTTGCTAGGAAACACAGCAATGGCTCTTGGTTCATCCAGACTGTTATTCACCAGAACTTTCCGAGATGTACCATCTAAGTGAGCCACTTCAATGGTATTGCGGCCAGTGTCTGTCCAGTACATGTTGCGGGCGACCCAGTCAACAGCAAGTCCATCAGTGGTCTTCAGACCATGACTGATCACAGTTTCCATATTGCTGCCATCTAAATTTACCCGTCTGAATACAATGAAATATTTTGTAAATAATATAAGAGAGCTTAACAACATATTGTATTTAAAATAGAAGAAAATGCCAGAGTAGACATTTTTAAAACTTGCAGTAAAAATCTTGCAGTAAAAAGCAGGATAAATGATAACATGCCACTACTACAGTATTTCAAGACTAATGATTAATTTTAGTATTAGACATCATACCTGATAACATCCAGTGACACATCTGTATAGTACAGTTTCCTTTCCACGCTGTCATAGTCCAGCGAAATAACATTATGCAACTCGGGCACAGGAACGTACACATCTGTATGGTCATTAGTGTCTAAAGAGATTCGTCGAACACTGATGCGATTCGAAAACAGTAGGTATGTTTCAGGCAAACTGTCACATGATCTTCCATCACTTTTCAGCAGAATACCCGTGGGACACGCACAAGACGTCACATTATGCCGAGGAAGACACAGGTGAGTGCAGCCGCCATTTCTCCTGCCACATTTATTGAAGCCTGAAGGAACAGGAAAGACGATTATGCCAGAAAGTAAAATAATTTTTGTATTATTATATGCCAAGCTCAGATAAGCCTTGAACTGCACAACATTATTCACCAATTACCGACTATTTAAGTACTTTAAGCTCATTGCTGTAATTATTTACTGGAAAACGAATATAAAGGTTCAGGTGGTTAATGGTTACATTACATTTAGCAGACACCTTCTGTAACAAAAGTGAGTGTACTGACACACACGCACACAGTTTTGTTTTACTGTTATTTAATATTACTTATATACTATTATGATATTTATTTATACACTTTCAGTTTTCATTTTAATTTGTTTTATTAATAGTAATTTTATGTAATTTTTTATTTCCATTTTTAAATTTTATTTAATTTTTAATTTTTTATTTAGCTATAATTTATAATATTATATTTCTAATTTTATTTATTTATTATAAATCTAATTATATTTTATTTCAGCTTTATTTCAATTATTGATTAACATTTATTCATAGCTTCAGTTCATGACAAGACTGGTTACAAAACAGAAATTTAGGTTCTGAAAATGGCTGAAAATTATATTTCATGTCTTTTGTTCTTTTGAAACATGAAGGCTATTTGCTGTAGTACAATGTGAAAGGCTTAAAGAATGAAAATGACAATAAATAAATAAATAAATAAATAAAACAATACTGTACTTTATAACTTACCCAAAGGTTTTGCACGGTCAACAGCCTGTATGTCCATGAGACCAGGTAAGTTGGAGCGGACTGTGATGGTGTTTGCTCCAGTTCCCTTGTCTGCTCTATGAATACTGCGGCTCTGCCAGTCGGTCCAGTACATATGTGGCCCCAACAGAGTGAGGCCATACGGATGCTGCACAGGAGACACCAGGGTCCTCCGGTTTGAACCATTAAGATCAGCTGCTTCTATCCTCTAATGGTTAAAAAATAGATTAGATTGTTTTATTTAATTCAACCAGCATTTAATTCTTTTCATTTTCCTGTAGGGAAACACCTGTAAAGGTGTTACACAAAAAGCTGCAATAGACTACATGACCTTTAACCCTATAAAGCCTACTGCATCATATTTAATATGTAAATTTCTAAGACCTCTAAATGAACACAATTAACACTTAGCTAAAAATCCTTTTGTACACAATCTGTGTTATGTAAGCAATAAGGTACGAGATGCTGTGCTGTATCATGAATAAGTCACGGCTGAAGGGCGTCGTTAGGCACGACGCGAAGCGAACTTATTCACGATAGAGTACTAGCCTCGAGTACCTTATTGCTTTTATAAAATGGTTACCACACAATATAAATATTAAAGCCAGAAATATGTATCAATGCAACTTTCATGAAGTAAACTTTTTCTAAAAGCCTTCCTTCCGCCAGAAAAAATAGTCCCTGACCGTGAACAGCAACAGAAGTTTCATTTTCATGCCATTAGATGGCGGCAAAGACTGTCTTTATGAATGTGTCAGTCAGTAGCGAAGACTTTTATTTTGAAAAGACTGGATTGTTTTGAAAACAGAACAAAACTCAACTGACAAATGCTTTGACTAGTGCTGTCAGTCACGTTAAATGTTAAAAAATGTTAAAAGGACAAGATGATACATCAGACATTTAAGCAGATTTTTTATTATGAACATAGGACTGACCTGAAGGAAAATGCTAACTCTGAATGCAGGTAATAAACTCGCTCACTCTATCTTTTTCTCACAACACTCTTCTCCATAACACAGTAAGCTTCAATGAACAATATCAATTGAGAACATACAGTTTACATTGCTAAGAGTGGATGCTATGGATGTTGTGTAGTGATACACAGAACCGTTGGGTGAAATGGTCATAACTGTTTTATCGTGAATAGAATCAAGGACAGGAACTAACAGTTTTATAAATTGTTATAAAGAGCTCATTGATTTCCATTGCTATCAGAATTTCATCTTACTTTCTGTTTATATAAATATCCACAACTGCACCCAATTGCATATTTTTGCTCAGTCTGGGACTCTGAATAAAAGTGAATTTTCCACATTCTCCTATATCATAGTGTATAAGCCATAAATGCATGATGCATCATTTATGATACTTACATTTATATATATATATATATATATATATATATATATATATATATATATATATATATATATATATATATATATATATATATATATATATATATATATATATATATAGAGTAAAGGTTCATAAGCTTCTCCATAAAAAATGTAATATTTCTGACTATTATTTCATATGTCAGGCTTTACAGAGTTAAATTTTGAGCAATTTTAAAACAAAGGGCTTCATAAACTAAATGACTGAGGATCAAACACTACCTGACGTTCAAGTCGTTCTGAACTAAAAAAACTCACGCAGAAACGTGTGTATCATTTCTAGGAGACACTAACCTCAGTATGTGCATCAGCCCAGAGCAGTTGTGAACCAGCTTTGTCTATGGCCAGTCCATTAGGCCAGCCGAGATTATTATTTATCAGAACTACACGATCTGAACCATCCATACTGGAGCGCTCCAGCTTGGCATGTTCACCCCAGTCGGTCCAGTACATGTACCTGGAAGCAGATTTTATATTATTAATCATCACATACTGTGCCTGTGCCTAGCTGCAGAAAAACATCTTAATTTAAGAAAACCCATAGTTATAATCAGTGAGGGGTTTTCTTAAATTAAGAGTTTTTTTTTGCAGCTGGCTTAAAATGAAAATTTTAGTTTTAGTCTGTTGATTAGCTTGAAGGTCATCTATATGCAAGTATAATTCAAAACATTGGCATTTAATTATTTACAGTCTCTCCATCTTTTGGAAATATGGATCCAGAAAAAAGGGAAGAATTTTGTCCAAACAAATGCTTTCAGAACCAGAATATAATAAAGTTATTAGAAATACCACCTGCAAAGATATCACTCATTAGTTCATTCATTCAGTTCTACCCTTGTGGAAAAAAGTGCATAATTTTATTGAATATGAACTTGTATTGTACTTTAAATCTTGAAAGTATATTCCTACAAACTTCACATGCAGATAATACATTTATGAAATAAAATGCCACTTAAGTGTAATTAAAGACTAGAGTTTCATGACTGTTTCTTAACACAGTTAAGTACACTTTTAAAAAGTGCACTTCGTAACAATGTCAAATTAAAAGTTTTACTTTAAAGTGCATTTTTTAAAATCATTGCTTTAATCTTTTTTTGCAGTACTTTAAAGCACTTAATTTGATGTATTGACTAACAAGCACATGTAAAGTACTATATAATTTTAACTGTAGTGTGTTAATCAATATTACATTTATTGTTAACATGTTTTAAATTAACTAAATTGCAACTTCTTTACAAATGTGTAATTACAAATATTTAAATACATGGTATACATTTTCAATACAACATGACATACGTTTCAATAGATATAACATTAAAGTATATTTTAGTTTACCATAAATATAAGTAATTAGGAAAAAAGTGGGTATAACTGCACACTAAATTTCAGCTAATTGCATTTAATATAAATTTCAACTATAATACATTTTCATTTAATTGCCATTAAACATCACATTCAGTTTGCATTTAAGAAAATTCTTTTTAAGTAATGAGTACTAAAGTATACTTCTTTTTCACACATTGTGAATAACACGTATATCATCCTATTTAAGGAAAGGACATTTATAAAGTCTATCTTTGATAAAAGATATGGCCTGAAATGAATTGTTTGGAGTCAAAACAGTGCAGGGCAAAACATTTACCCCATCTCATGGAACAGGGCGATAGCACGAGGGCTGTCCAGGTTCTGCCACACAAGCACTTTTCTCATGGAGCCATTGAGATTAGCAACCTCAATGCGGTTTGTCCCGGTGTCTGTCCAGTAGATTTTTCTGCCCACTGAATCCACTGCCAGACCATCTGTGGTCATTAGACCTGAAAGAGAGAGAAAACACCTCAAATGAATGAAAATTTGAGAGACTGGGTAAAAGGAATTTAATACTATTACTTTAAGTAGTTTTGAGGGTAACTGTAAATTTATTATGGTCCCTTACCAGTTGAAATAATGTCCTCATGTTCTGTACCATTGATATTGGCTCTGCTGATTTTCTTTAATGTACTGTCTGACCAGTACACTTTACCTGTAGGAGCATGACAATTTTCACAATGATTTTCCCTTGCATTATATGCCAAAGTGTCTATATATTGAGAATTTCCTTGTACCTTCTACAGCATCAACTCCAATGGCAATCGTGTTCTTCATAGACGCACTGACTGCCAGGACAACATCAGCAAAGTATGGGATGTCCAAAGAAATCATTCTGATGTCTGTCCGCCGGGCAAAGATAAGAAAGCTGTTCATTGCTGTAAGACAAGAGAGAACAATGATGAAGGATTCGATAAATAAACAAGTTAAATTACTTTTTTCATACAACAAAAATATTTTTTTATATATTTTGTGCATTGTTTTAATTGCATTTAAATGTTAAAAGTAAACGTTTAAAAAAATAAAAATAAATTTAAAAAATGAAGGGGTTTTGAGCAGGGGTTTCCATCATAGACATGATGGCAGCCCCTGTTATTAAACAAGCTGGCAGGATATGTAATTAAAACCACTAGAGGTCACTTATTCAAAACAAAGGCGTAACTTGATGCCGTGAATGACTGTGGAATCATGGGAGTTGTTGTTTTCACCTCGCCTATGGAAAGCAATCTAGAATATTAGAATATCATATTATTAAAAGCTGGATGATTAAATTACTGTTGCTAAATGACATGCAATTCATTTTAAAATGTATGATGGAGAAATCTCTTTCTGATTATGGTATGTTAGCCATTTGACAAAACAGTGTTGTCTTTGACGCGTGGTAAAACATGGTACTCGCGGTAAATCAAGAAACAATTCAAACATTAAAGGTGCCGTAGAACGTGTTTTCAAAACATGTAATATAAGTCTAAGGTGTCCCCTGAACGTTTCTGTGAAGTTTCAGCTCAAAATACCCCATAGATTTTTTTTTTTATTCATTTTTTTAACTGCCTATTTTGGGACATCATTAAATATGCGCTGATTCAGGCTGCGGCTTTAAATTCCCGTGCTCCCCGTCTCCGGAGCTCGCGCTTGCCTTAAACAGCATAAACAAAGTTCACACAGCTAATATAACCCTCAAAATGGATCTTTACAAAGTGTTCGTCATGCAGCAGGTCTAATCGCGTAAGTACAGTATTTATTTGGATGTTTACATTTGATTCTGAATGAGTTTGATAGTGCTCCGTTGCTAAAGCTAACATTACACACTGTTGGAGAGATTTATAAAGAATGAAGTTGTGTTTATGAATTATACAGACTGCAAGTGTTTAAAAATAAAAATAATAACAGTCTTGTCTCCGTGAATACAGTAAGAAACGATGGTAACTTAGGTAACGATGGTAGTAACCACATTTAACAGTACATTAGCAACATGCTAACGAAACATTTAGAAAGACAATTTACAAATATCACTAAAAATATCATGTTATCATGGATCATGTCAGTTATTATTGCTCCATCTGCCATTTTTATTGTTCTTGCTTGCTTACCTAGTCTGATGATTCAGCTGTGCACAGATCCAGACGTTAATACTGGCTGCCCTTGTCTAATGCCTTGAACATGAGCTGGTATATGCAAATATTGGGGGCGTACATATTAATGATCCCGAATGTTAGGTAACAGTCGCTGTTATGCTGAGATTCGCCTGTTCTTCGGAGGTCTTTTAAACAAATGTGATTTACATAAGAAGGAGGAAACAATGGTGTTTGAGACTCACTGTATGTCTTTTCCATGTACTGAACTCTTGTTATTCAACTATGCCAAGGTAAATTCAATTTTTAATTCTAGGGCACCTTTAATACTAACTGTGTTGAGCTGTATAATAATGATCTGTTTGTGGATAAATATATCCAAACAGTTGCTCACCTGTCTAATAAAACACAATATATCAAAGCATGTTTATTGTTTCAATGGTGTCTATAAAAGTAAAACTGGTAATTGACTGTATTGTAGATATGACGTCAGTGACAGTCGACGCACCTACATGGTCCATGTCCATGGTCCATGTCCTGATTTCTCTGGATATAAACATTGTTGGAAACATTTGGGATAATTTAAGTACACACGTCAACAAAATTTATAACATTGTTCTTGTGGTTTTTGGATATTTTCATTTAAAATGTTATACTGTGCCTTTAATTATAAAAGTGCCAAAAAAAAAAAAAAAAAAAATACAAGGAATAATTGATGACGGGTCATTGAATTATTAGAAAATAATGCACACCCAAGGTGGTAATGCGGCTACAACGTGAAGCAGAGTTACACCTTGGGGGTGCATTATTTTCTAATAATTAGAAAATAATATAATATTTTTAAAACATTTATCAGTTTTTTGTCCTTACAATGCTCTTGTGTGTGAAACTAATTTCGTATACATCTCATCCCACGCCTCCATTGCTAATATCATTTCAGAGCTAGTAACAGAGGCTTGAGCAGACTAATTCAGTTATTAATGCAATTATTAGAGAGAGTGTATGTTTTTACTGTATGTGTATGCATTTAAGTGGGAGAGAGAGCGGGAGAAAGACTTTGTGCTTTCTGTACATACTAAAACTTAATTTTGTGGCAAAAAAACATGGAAATAATTTGAAGTTTTTATTCAGTTGTTTACTACATTTATTTGCTTGGTTGGTGTTGTTGTGGCTTTTGGTTCTTTTGCTGTTGTAGGCTGTAAGGACCTTTGAAATCATTTGGTGAAGTGATATGGAACTGCAATATAGTCAAGAACTGCCTGGAACTACTTTAGCCATGCGTTTCCCTGAAAAGAATTGCACACCTTAGAACAACCTATCAGATTCAAGCATTCAACAGCAACGTAGTATAAAGTAACAATAACAAAGAATCAGAACATTTTTAGATATATGGCGTTTTAGTCCAGATTAAATTGTAAAAATGTTTTAAATGCAAACCAATGTTTGAAAATAAATATTAAATCTAAAGTATTTGGTGGTGTTTGATAAAAACCATAGAAAATATAAAAACCTGAAAACATCAAACAGAAGTACTGACTTCTCTGTGACAAGCAGGTGTCAGAAACAGAAAGTTGCCTGTTTGGTTTATGGGTAACCAAGGCAACCACATTATTTCTGCCTTTCCATAAGCACCATCTACTGTCAGAGAAAGTGTGCATTTTTATTCAGTCCATCTCCTTCACTCGTTCTCACAATGCTTCTCGTTCATGTTGTAGTTTGGTTAGAGTGTACATGCTTCTTTACACAGCACACACACACATTTTTAAATGGTTGGTGGAAAAGAAGCATTCTAAAATGCATTCTAATTATTCCTGGTATTTGAAAGTGCCCATGATAATGCAGTAAAATGCATATTCATTACCGCAATACATCATCTTACTGAATGTGTACCTCACACATGTCACTGTTCCAGTAAACATCATGGTTTCTTTTGTAATTTGGTCTGACTCAAGTAAATGGTGGGCGAAGCTAGTGTAAATAGCCTTTGCCAACACGACGGGCTATTTTCATGTAGTGTAAATTAACATACTGTCATTGCATGCACAGGAATAGTAGGTGCCATTTACTGAAACTGTAAATAAAACAAGCCTACAGTCAGATTAGATTGATGCCATTAAATGTCCAGAGTTGCCCACCGCGCAATTAAGTTAAGTAAGCAAAAAAGGACAAATCTTCTAGTGAATTCGAATTAAAACCAACTAAATGGTTTTCAGTCAGTGACTCTCGCCTTCAGACATGCACCATGACATCATCACCACTGACACATCATTACGGTGACCCCTAAACCCCTACGGCAACTCAAAATGAGCATCAAATTTCAAAGATTCTTCTGCCCTTGCAACAAAGGCCATGGACTGTCACCTGGAATCCCAAAAGCAAAGAACACCTGCAGCCATTTCATTAAATTTCAAGTCAATTGTGGAATTATGGCTACTGAATGAGGAGTTATTGCTGGTTCCTTAGATATTCGAGATGGGTAGAGCAGTATGGACTTATCGTCATTACCGTGAGTGCAAGTCTTGCCATCCGCCTGTAGGTTGATACCAGTGGGACATGCACAGCTTGAGGATTTGGGAGCAGGAGCCAGGAGGCAAAGGTGACTGCAGCCACCATTATTCACCGAACAGGGCGTCTGGACTTTAGACAGAAAGCAAAGAGTGGAGACAGGTGAGAGAGAGAGAGAGGGGAAGAAATGGCCGTTCAATCAGATGTAACAGATGCCTATCAGGCCTCTGGGTGTCCCGGTAGATCATAATACACCAATGAGACTCCAGACTGAAGATCAGTTATCACTGGCCTTAATCCACTGTCTGAAAACCCAAGACACTGGATACGGCAGAGACCCACATTCCTCTTTAACACATATCTGCTAGGCATGTGTGTGAATTTCAGTTGTCAGCAGGAAAAAGAAGATGAATAGGGATGCTAACTTAAAGAATTTTATTTAACTTATTTTATTCCAGTTTATATAATACAGTTAAGTAATTAATCTAATTTGACGTGCTGAATATACAACAATTTTAAAAGGAAAAAAAAAAAACATTTACTGAAAATGTATAAATTTTAGCCCTTAAAAATCACTTGCACTGAAATATTTGCATGCAATACATGCAATAACGCAGATGTAACAAAAATTCAGATGTGTTAATACACCCCTAGTCAAACTAGATGGAATTTAAACAATAATCTTAATTGGAATCTGATGAATTTTAATTTCGATCTAAAATTGTGTTTTAACCAGGTGGATGCGATACATGTAACACAATCAATCATAACTGAAAAAAAATATATATATCTTTATAAAACTAATATACTAAGTGTGAACTGAATTTAAAGTTTTCAGACGCTTAACCGCATTTTAATTGCAATTTAAAGGAAAATTAATATAGTTTAAATTTATATTAAATGCAATTAGTTGAACTTTACAGTGCTTTTTAAGTACATCTTCACATGTCATTTAATGATTGTCTTTGAAATATGGTTAAAGTGTACTGCAAGCATTTATGGTAAATTACAACATACTGTAAAGGTGCCATCGAACGTTTTTTTTTTTTTTACAAGATGTAATATAAGTCTAAGGTGTCCCCTGAATGTGTCTGTGAAGTTTCAGCTCAAAATACCCCATAGATTTTTTTTAAATAATTTTTTTAACTGCCTATTTTGGGGCATCATTAGAAATGCGCCGATTCGGGGCTGCTGCCCCTTTAATTGCTCGCGCTCTCCGCGCCCCCCCAGAGCTCTCGACTCTATCATTGCATAAACAAAATTCACACAGCTAATATAACCCTCAAAAGGGATCTTTACAAAGTGTTCGTCATAGCGACGGCTCTCTTGTCTCCGTGAATACAGTAAGAAATGATGGTAACTTTAACCACATTTAACAGTACATTAGCAACATGCTAACGAAACATTTAGAAAGACAATTTACAAATATCACTAAAAATATCATGTTATCATGAATCATGTCAGTTATTATTGCTCCATCTGCCATTTTTCGCTATTGTTCTTGCTTGCTTACCTAGTCTGATGATTCGGCTGTGCACATCCAGACGTTAATACTGGCTACCCTTGTGTAATGCCTTTTATAATGTTGGGAACATGGGCTGGCATATGCAAATATTGGAGGCGTACACCCCGACTGTTAAGTAACAGTCTGTGTTATGTTGAGATTCGCCTGTTCTTCGGAGGTCTTTTAAACAAATGAGATTTATATAAGAAGGAGGAAACAATGGAGTTTGAGACTCACTGTATGTCATTTCCATGTCCTGAACTCTTGTTATTCAACTATGCCGAGGTAAATTCAATTTTCAATTCGATGGCACCTTTAATGTAATTTCTATGAAACTAGTTTAAAACTAAAAACTAGTTGAAAGCTTTTTTGGTTACACTATTTTAAGGTGTCCTTATTACAGTGTAATTATATATTTAAGTACTGAGTAATATTAATTAACTACATGTACTTACTATAGGGTTAGGATTAGGGTTTAGTTTAGGGTTAGTTACATGTAATTATACATGCAATAATTATACTAAGTACATGTAACACAGACAATAAAGTGTTATTGCTTTTTACCCCCCACTGGACTGGACAGTGAAGGCAAAGCAACCAACAAGTGAACTCATTCAATACTATTTAAAAAGAACTCAGGATGAACCTCATGATCTTGGTTGAGAGAACATCCAAAGTGTAATGTATATTTGGCACCAGTATTATTGATACATAATATCTCTATTGTTATAATGAAAGTTGTGATTACTGAAACATAACTCTATTGTGCCATTTTACCTGTAGTTCTATGATGGTGGAACATGTGAATGTCCATGAGGTTTTCAAGGTTTTCTGCCAGCGTTCTTCGGTCCAAACCAGTAAGCTTGTCTGCACTTTGGATGCTTTTGGATTGCCAGTCTGTCCAGTAAATTTTGTCTTCATGGAGTGTCAACCCAAATGGATGAGGCAACTGACTGCCAATCAACACCTTTAATAGAGAAGAATGAATTGCAACCTTTAACCTACTTAAATAAAAAGAGAGAGAGAGAGAGAGAGACACACACATACACACTCATTTCTACCTGTCTGCCTGATCCATCAAAGTTGCCATACTCAATGGTCTTAATGCTAGCATCTGCCCAGTATAGCCTCTCTGTGTTGTAGTCGATTGCCAACCCATTAGGCCACGTCAGGTTTGTTGAGATGATAACAGTACGGTTGGATGCATCCATTCCAGCACGCTCAATCTTAGGATTTGCTCCCCAATCTGTCCAGTACATGAATCTATGGTCAGACAAAACAAATAAGGTTATGTACCCTTTTTTTAATGTTGTGTAAACATCCACAGCTACTGCAATACTGTCCAAATGACTATACAGCATCTTCCATTTATTTTAGCACCCTTGGTAAATAGACTAAAAATTCTATTAAAATTCTACTTTTAAAAAATGTTGATGTATTATACACTGGTAACGCCAAGGTCATGGGTTTGACTCCCAGGGATTGCATTAACTGATAAAAAGTAAACTTGAATGCAATGTATGTCGCTTTGAATTAAAGTGTCTGCTAAATGCTTAAATGTAAATGTTTTAAGTTCACCTGCCTGATGAACACTCAAGTAATAAAACCATGATTTCCTGTTTCACTGGGATAAAAAATGAGGTCATGCACAGGCCAAATTCCTTTACTCATCCATGACTATGGGAAAGACCCAATAAAGTAATGATGTGTGACAAAAGGCTGTTGTGTTGCACAAATCAGGAAATGGCTATAAGAAAATGGCTCTGCTGTTGAAAAGGGCAATTTCCATTATTCAATCATTATCAGTGGAAGTACCTCATCCCAACTGTGAAATCTTTGAAGTTATGGTGTCGTTTTCCTCCCAAAGGCCCTGGACAACTAGTAAGATATATGGTATCATGAACTACAAGTATCAGCAGAATAAATCAACACCTGACTGACCCTGTCAGGAAGCTTACACTGGCCATGACTGGATCGTCCAGCAAGATATTGGGTCTCATTCACATTTATATTTACACATACTTTGAACAGACAAGAGATCTTCTCACAAATTACGCACAATTCACAACAGGTGTGCACAGGCATGAATTAGCTCTTAACCTTGGTCTAAGGTTAATGAATTCAGAGTGTTCTAAATGAACATCCATGAGCCTAAGGCTAGTAATTTGCATAAAACAACAAACAATTCCATATAAGGGCTTTTTGTGCATCCTCTCCTGTACAGAAATACAATAAACAATTGTAAAATCAAGCTTTTTCCATTTGCGTAATTTAGCCTAGATGAAATAGTGTTTGCAGTCTTTCTTCAAATCTCCCTCTTGCTAATTCTGTCTCCTCGACTGTCATATGCCCCCTAACGCTGATCGGTTAGACGTTTGTTGTTGGTGTCGGCCTGACTAACTTCCAAACAGTGTTGTTGAAAAAATACATACCCCACCTTTAATTGTGCTATACAAATTAAGTCACATTGACAATTTATATAGATGGAAACAATAGATTCATCAATAGGCTGTATATAAATGTATCTGCATTTTTATACAGAGGAACTTATCGTAGCTCGAGGTTTGAAAAACGCAGTCTCACACCCCACACCCATTCTGATCTTCTCTCCATGCATCCATCAACACTTCCGACAACCCCCTGTCCTCCCCTTCTGCACTTCGGGTCTGTGAAAATTATGTGCGTCGGGTCTTCCGGAAACAGAAGACATTGAAAGCACCAGGCCCAGATGGCATTACACCAGCCTGTCTAAAACCTGTGCTGACCAGCTGGCCCCTGTCTTCACACAGATCTTTAACAGATCACTGGAGCTATGCAAAGTTCCTTTCTCCTTCAAATCCTCTACCATCATCTCCATCCCAAAGAAATCCAAAAATCACAGGACTTAATGAATAGAGACCTGTTACCTTAAAGGATTAGTTCACTTTAGAAATAAAATTTCCTGATAAAAGAGCTAGAGCAAAACGAGCATTTGTGGTTGTGTATATATATAATTTTTTTATTATTTTTTTTTTTTTAGAAAATGACAGATTGCTTCACTAGAGAAGACCCTTATTCATTGGCTGGGATCATGTAGAGCCCTCTGAAGCTGCACTGAAACTGCAATTTGGACCTTCAAACTGTTGGTAACTGCTGAAGTCCACTATAAGGAGAAAAATCCTGGAATGTTTTCTTCAAAAACCTTAATTTCTTTTCGAGTGAAGAAATAAAGACATGAACATCTTGGATGACATGGGGCTGAGTAAATTATCAGGGAATTTTAACTCTGAAGTGAACTAATTCTTTAACATCTGTGGTCATGAAGTCATTTGAAAGACTGGTGTCAGCCTACCTGAAGGACATTACTGGACACTTGCTGGATCCTCTGCAGTTTTCTTATCAAGCAAACAGGTCTATGAATAATACAGTCAACATGGGACTGCGCTACATCCTGCAACATCTGGACAAACCTATGTGAAGATCCTGTTTGTGGACTTCAGCTCGGCCTTCAACACCATCATCCCTAACCTGCTCCTGTACAAATTAACATATCTCTCTCTGCCCTCCTCCATCTGTCAGTGTATCACAAACTTCCTGACAGACAGGCAACTGCTAGTGTGGCTGGGAAAATTCTCATTCAACACCCGCACGATCAGCACTGGCGCCCCCCAGAGATATGTGCTCTCTCCACTGCTCTTCTCTCTCTACACCAATGACTTCACCGCAAAAGACCCCTCTGTCAAGCTCCTGAAGTTCACAAGTGACAACACACTTAATGGCCTCATCCAGGATGGTGACGAGTCTGTCTACAGACAGGAGGTTAAAGAGCTGGCTGTCTGGTGCAGTCAGTCAGTTGGTAAACAGCTATTGCGATCTCAGAATTCTGGACAGTTGATAATACCTAGAATATCAAAATCAACTGCAGGCGGTAGATCCTCTTCCTATTTAGCACCTAAACTTTGGAACAGTCTTCCTATCACTGTTCGGGAAGCAGACACACTCTGTCAGTTTACATCTAGACTAAAAGCACATCTGTTTAAACTTGCATACACATAAACCACTGTCTACTTCTATAATTCAAATCATGTAAATTGTTAGGCTGCATGGATTAGGTCAGCCGGAACCGGGACCACTTCCCATAACACCTGATGTACTCGTTACATCATAAGGAGAATGGCATCTACGCTAACATTAGTCTCTCTCCGTTTATCTCTAGGTTTGCCGCAGACTGCCAGATCCAGGCCGTATCCAGATGAGATGAAGGACCTGCATCTAGACATGATGATAATGCAGCCCTGACGTTTCAACTAAACTATCCCCTGCGAAGGCCCATTTCCCTTTCCTTTCCCTAGATAAAACGCTATCAAAATTATTCCAGTTTGCATAAATCCGCGGACACCACTATTTTTTCTGTATTATGTTTGGACTAGACAAGTAATTTGGCAAATATCACTTTTTTTAAAAAGACCAAGCTTCTGCGCACATACACACTCAAATGGCAGAAACACACCAAGCCGACGGTCGGCCGTCGGGCGGTTTTTGTTCGTCAGCCGACTAATGCCAGAAATTCATCCGACCATGCGATTGCCAGTCGGGAGAGGTTTATCGCCACTCGTTTCCCCGTGTACACTGCACGATCACTGCACGACAAACGACACACGACAAAGCTGAAAATCGGCCCGACTCAAAAAAGAGTCAGAATTCGGCTCAAAATCGGACGAAAATCGCACAGTGTATGCCTGCCTAAAGTTTTCTCAGTGTGTTTCGCACCGTCGGCTGAAGATGGTCCATGTCGGCTTTTTTTCGGCCGATTCAAAATGTTGAATTGGCGTCGGAGCTCGTCGGTCCGTCGGGCCATCTGATCATTCTGATTGGCTGTTCAGCTACTGCCACCTGCTGGTTCGGAAAGGCATTTCATCTCACGCAGCCGCAGAACGGATGTGCTACTTGGCCGTCGGCTGTTTAGCGTCGGTTTGGTGTGTCAGGACAATTTTGGACACAGACGAAGCCAACGTGAGCCAACCCCACAGTCTGCTTTCGTCGCCACTAGTTCGTCGGCGTAGGCTTGGTGTGTTCTGGCCTAAACACGCAAACCTATAGACTAAACACGTAAATGAACGGCAAGAATGCATTAAAGGTATTCGGTTTTTCAGTAGGAAAGTTGTCATTTAAGCAGCTCCTTAAGTAATAATTAACAATTTTTACAACGGAAGTGATTCAATCAAAAACCAACTTTAGCTCGATAAGAATTTTCCTATCGTCACTGTGAAGCTGCTTTGAAAAAATATATATTGTGAAAAGTGCTATATGAATGAAGATGACTTGACAACAACCTGGAGCTGAACACGCTCAAAACAGCACTCCCCAGCACTGAGCACCAGAACAGTCAGGCACAAGACAGGTTTCTGAACAGTTAAATGCCCCCACTGGACAATAAACATGTGCAATAAACCATTTATATTTATTTAGCACACCATACCTCTTATTTACATTCCCTTGAATTTGTATTAACATATCTGTACACACATATATTGTATATTTTTATTTTTTATTCACTCATTCTATTTTATTCTGTTTTTATTATCTGTCTTGTTGCTGTCATTCTGTCTGTACTGTGGAAGCTTCTGTCACGAAGACAAATTCCTTGTATGTGTAAACATACTTGTCAGTAAAGCTCTTTCTATTTCTGATATAATGCTCCTTTTGTTACTCAAGATTTCGGTGTAAAATTTTTGTTATGCAGATTTATCTAAAGCACACCTCAAAAGCAACACAATAAGGGTTTACTGAGCATAAGCGAGGATCTCTGAATCTGAAGGATCTGAAGAGATTCCCTATGGAGGAATGTTCTCAGATCCTGTGTTCATCAACCTTATTACACAGGGGTGAGCAAAACAAGGTGAGACCCTTCCTTTTTGACCTACCCGCCGATCGGGTCAACAACAATGTCCCGGGGCGATCAAGATTCTCCCAGATCAGAACTGTACGCATGCTTCCATCGGTGTTTGAAACTTCAATCCGGTCAGTGCCTAAAAGTGTTATGAAAAAAATAAGAAAAATAAAGTGAAAAAAAACAACAATCAATCTTTGGGAAAAATTAGTATCTAAATTTAGCTGGAAAAAAAACAACCTTAAATGTAGCTTAATAATGACAATTATTGAGGAAAAAAAGATATCATGAAAAAAGATAAACATAAACATATATATTCCACTTGGTCTGAAAGATGAACCAATAAAAGATCAGTACCTGCATCAGTCCAGTACAGTTTATGTGTAAGCCAATCAATAGCTAGACCTGCAGGGCTTTCCAAGCTTGTGTCCACCACAACCTGCAACCAAATTGAATATCATCTGTCAAATTACATGAAAATACATTACAGCCACCAACTTTATAAGGGAGAATTTATTGGCTTTTGCTAGTTTGTTCTCCAGGGGTCAGTATTTTACACATTTCTCCCCATTATATACTAAAACATGCATAGTTCATACATTAGACATCCAACAGCAGTGACATCCACAGACCTAAGCAAAGGCAAGGATAGAGGAGTAACAAAAAGAGCACTTAAAATATATCATTAGTACTTACACATAACATTGTGTTTGATTTTATTATTCCATTATTATACATTTTAGATTGTAATTCCATTCTCTCCCTTCTCACAACACCTTACTCTGTTAACTTTCACCATTCTCTCAACTACAAGGACGTACCATGGTGTGTGTGAGCATGCTTTTATCTATATGGATGAACTTCAAAGAAGAAAGGTTATGGTGTTACCCTTAAAATATTAATTACATTATATATAAAATTAAAATGACACTAAATATATAAAATTTAAACATTAAAAACATATTAAGGGTAACATGGCATTATTTGAAGGTCATTCACTTCAATGACAACCCAGCTAACAAAAATATGTTATGAAAAGTATTAATTAAAAGTTATGAAAAGTTATTCCTGAATGTTCTCTCAACATTCAAAATGTCCAGTTTTTCCAAATGTTTTTTTTTTTTTTTTAAATATTGATTTTGCAAACGATACAGGAACATTCCATTTTTTTCATTCTGCAAACACTCTGGAAACGTTACTTTTGATGTTCTCTGAATATTTCAAAACAAGAAGTACTGTAACATTTAAAAACATGCTAGACGAACATCCAGCTTAAACATTTCAGAAAAAAACAACCATGAACAATGTATAAATAATGTTATGTTACCATTTTGAGAACATTATTAAAGACGATAACTTTGAATGAACATATTATTAATGTTACTGGAAGAAGGTTTGTTCATAACTTTGAGGGAGCCTTGCCACAACGTTAGCCAAAGTTCTGAGAATGTTCCCTGTTAGCTGAAAACAGATACTTTGATACTTTCAACAGAAAATTACTTTCACTTCAATTCTTTTCATATTAATATAATGAGATTTTTATTGTAACATTAATATTTAGGACTGTAATATCAAGTCAAATGCAAGTAAAAGTTTTCATGTAATAGCTGTCTAATTTCTTCAACTTTTGCTACTAATCAAACAGCTCATTCAGTTTGTCACTTTTTTTTAGCGATATATGAAAGACCAATACACTGAATTAAATTTCTACTACACTGAAAGCATGTGACAGGATGTCATGTTTGAAGACACATACTCTCACTGCAGGTGTAATAGGAAATGCAGAAGCAACAGAGTTTTATGTTTTTGTAAATATATGATGAACAGCCACAAAGAACAGTACCTGTTCTACCTACCTGTTACTCATCTAAAGCTACTCTCTGCTTTTTCTTCAGTGCTTTTACCAGTTATAAAGGACATGTCATTATCGCTTAATTATTATCAATTATGCATTTATGGGTGATTATCATGAGGTTGTTTATATTAGACAAAATAATAAATCTGTTTCTGGGTCTCAGGCTAAATTCCTGCTAACCTCCTGTTTGGTGCCATCCCATTTTGCTCTGTTGATTGAATCAGTGGTGACGTCGGTCCAGTATATATATCGCTCACTGGAATCCCAGTCCAGGGCAACTGCATTTCGAATATCAGCCAGTGGAATGACATCATCCAACTTGTCTTCAGTGTCAAAGCTGATTCGACGGATGTCCGTCCTTCGGGCAAAAAGCAGGAACTTGTCAAGACCTGATCAAAGACCAAAGGTCTCCTGTCAGTTCTTCAGATTTGAAAAGTTCATCAGTATAGACAAGTCAAAAATGTGATCATTATGAAAGGAAAATGACAAATTTGTTAAAGGTGCCCTAGAACATTCTTTCACAAGATATAATATAAGTCTAAGGTGTCTCCTGAATGTGTCTGAAGTTTCAGTTCAAAATACCCCATAGATTTTTTTTTATTAATTTTTTTAACTGCCTATATTGGGGCATCATTAACTATGCACCGATTCAGGCTGCGGCCCCTTTAAATCGCGAGCTCCCTGCCCCCGAACTCTCGACTATAATACAGTGCATAAACAAAGTTAACAACCCTAAAATGGATCTTTACAAGATGTTCATCATGTATGCTGCATGGGCATACATATTAATGATCCCGACTGTTACGTAACAGTCGCTGTTATGTTGCGATTCGCCTGTTCTTCGGAGGTCTTTTAAACAAATGAGATTTACACAAGGAGGAGGAAACAATGGTGTTTGAGACTCACTGTATGTTATTTCCATGTACTGAACTCTTGTTATTCAACTATGCCAAGGTAAATTTAATTTTTGATTCTAGGGCACCTTTAAATAACATTTATTATTCATGTTTGTGGCTGTATTCATTTTTGTTACTTGTAAACAAGGATGGTTAGTTGATAAAGAGAGCAGCTGCAACTGACAGATTGATTATTGACATTTATACATATAAGTACAAGTATGATTTTTAAGGCTACATTTTACTGCACTATAAAAAAAACAACTACCTTTTGAGTCTCAAATATTAATTTTATTGAAGCTACATAAAAACCCATGCTTTAGATAGGGTGTGTGCGCGCACAGAAACAAAGCGAGCACACAGAAAGTCACTTCTCAGACAGCACACGAGTACTGAATTTAGTTATTTTCTGCGTCTTCTTGAGCAAATACACGATGACGAGTAGCCACATAAACAGACTAAAAGATGCAGTAAGCAATTTCTGAGAAATGCTGTTGAAAGTGGATCGGACTGAGAGCCAAAACACAGAAAGGGGTGTGATCCTTTTGGGTAGGGACGTTTTGTTTTTGGTGATTTCAAATATCAACAAATATCAACAGCAATTTTCAGAAATCGCTTACTGCACCTTTAAGTGAACATAAACATTTAAGAAAATATCGGATGTGTGTCAATCGCTCATCCATGTCTTTATGGACCTTGCTTTGTGCAATGGTGTGCAGTCATGTTGGAAAAGGAAGGGGTCATCCCCAAACTCTTCCCACAAAGTTGGGACATGAAATTGTCCAAAATGTCTTGGCGCTGACACCGCTCTGTGATTTTACGTGGCCTACCACTTCGTGGCTGAGTTGCTGTTGTTCCCAATTGCTTCCACTTTGTTATGATACCACTAACAGTTGACCGTGGAATATTTAGTAGTGAGGAAATTTCACAAATGGACTTATTGCACAGGTGGAAACCTATCACAGTACCACGCTTGAATTTACTGAGCTCCTGAGAGCGACCCATTCTTTCACAAATGTTTGTAGAAGCAGTCTGCATACCCAAGTGGTTGATTTTATACATCTGTGGCCATGGAAGTGATTGAAACACCGGAATTCAATGATTTGGAGGGGTGTCCCAATACTTTTGGCAATATAGTGTATATATATACTTGGTTCCCTGAGTCAATATTTTTATTTTTTAGCTAGTTAATAGTTATACTTGTTAATAATAATGATATGATGACAATTTTCTGTCAGTCAAACAGTAGCCTATACTTATACTGCTTTGAACTGTACTGCATAAAGACTGGTATCATTATATCATTTAAAAACTTTTGTATTGACTTTAAGTACCGGTAGGCTAATTTGACTTAATATATAGTAATATAGTGGTGTCGATTTAAAGATGCACCACTTAGGCAATTATCTCTTTCAACAGATTCTCACTGAGGGCTTAAGCCCCCCTGAGGATGAAATCCTAGAACTGGTCCCAACTACATTTTTCTGAACAAAGGGTGGATACTGTACAATATAGCTGAAATATTAAGGATTTGTGAGCTCCCAGCATGTATTTCAGCATGAATAAATTATGCAGCTACTTTACTATTGTTTTGCTCTTTGCTGACTTTATTTCAACTTTTGTTGTTTTATCATTACTGTTAGTTATTTGTTGTGTTGTAATGTTAAGAGCTTTTTTTTATATAACATTTTTTGATTATCACCGTTTGTTTGTTATATATCTCAAAACAATAAATCAATTCATTGTGTTACAAATTGAAAATTTGCTGAGCAAGAAATCTGTTGCTGTCTTCATGAATTTATTGGCTAAATGAGCATTTTGCACTTATTGAATGAACAAATTCAAATAAACAAAAAAGTATTTTTACTTTTACAATTATTACAAAAATTATGTATTATTATTAAGACAATAGTTAAGAGAACTTCTGAATGCATCATGTTAACTATTGAATGTATAACTCAATTTCTGTCAATTACCCAGAACGCATCGGTGAGACTACATTAAACTCTCATCTTGTAATCCCTTTAAAAGCCTGCTGTCAGTGAGTGAGAGGCTCCTCATGGTTTCAAAACAATGATGCACACAATCACTTTCTGGAAGTTTGTATTGCACTTCCCACATAACTGTCCCCTTGAGGTAAAGGGCTTATGTTGTAGCATGAATAAGGATAAATAACTAAAACAAGAAGTACTTACTCTGGGCACAGTTATAGTGGTCCACCTTTTTAAAGCCTGTAGGACATGTGCAGGTGTAGGTTTTATTGCTTGGAAGACACAGGTGACTGCAGCCCCCATTATTGCTCCCACAGCGATTTCTCCCTCCTAAAAAATAAAAACTCTTTTAAAATGAATATTATTTACTCAATCCAGGCTCATTGGAAAAACGTGACAATGGCGACATTTCGGCAAAATAATATGTTGCTTCATGCAAGTTTCACGGCACTTTCAAAATGAAATGTCCAAGTTTTATTCGAATGAATGAAGTTTTGTCCAAAACAGTTAAACATGAATCTGGCAATTTTTGACGATGTATCGCGGCAGTTTAGTAATGAAATGTCTGGTGAGTGGTGCTAAAAGGTTAATGCTCAATTGCGTTTGAAAATAACTTACCACCTACACCAAACCCTAACTGATAGTTTACTATATCCGATAAGCCTTAAATATTGAGCTTGTTATGTGATGCAAATGTCAAAATATATTAGTTTACAAATCATGCGCTATGATAAAAGTGTTTTGAGGTCATAACACAGTATTGTGCAAGAAACAGGATGGAAATAAGTCTTTATTAATCGATAATCCGCCCCTGTAAAATCATAATTTGTGTGAAAAGGAATAAAAGTTGTTGGGGTTTTACAGACACTATCGTTCATTTCAGCTGAAAACTACTGAATTGTATGTATAGGTAAATTTTTCCCCAAATGAGCCTATGTTGCATTTACTTTAAAAGGATTTGTGTTTGTAAACATTGTAAACTATAATCATTGTCTACTATACTACGAGTAATAAGGACTTCTGTTTATTTGACCTGCAGGTTGCCTCTGCGGGTGCAGCGTGTGGATGTCCATGGGAAAATGCAGCTTGTTCCGGATGACCTCTTGGTTTTTGCCAGTAAACTTGTTTGCACTGTTGATACTCTTGGTGTGCCAGTCAGTCCAGTATAGACTGTCTTCAAACACTGTGATGGCAAAAGGATGTGGAAGACCTGGAAGACAGAAAGGTGGTTTAGAGTTTAGAATTATACGTGGACTGCTGTCGTTAACTATTGTTAAACAATAATTAACGACTGCACACCAAAACTCAAGACCTCATGTGTTACAGGAAGTGGACCGTTTTCCGTTTTCCGATGATTTATAATCCTCCTGTTATGTTTAAGAGTGAAAATCAAGCTAAAATGTTATATTTGATCAAATTATTTCAGGGTTCTCCACTACAATGAATAGCTGCAAAAAAACAAACAAAGCTTTTTGTCTACACTTTCTACGTTCAGGTCAAATCTGGCCCATGGGTAAATAATGTGAAGAGCATCACAAGATCTCTCTCGATCCCTCCCTCTCTTTTTCTCTCTCTCACAAAGAAGGTATTTGTATCAAGGCACTCTAGAATTCTTGATTCTGATTGGTTCACAAATGCTCTAAGGTACTTCTTTTCATTTTATAAAATGGTTAGTTCATGTCCTTGATTTTGATTTCACCCAACGGTTCTGTGTATCACTACACAACACCCTTAGCAACCACTCTTAGCAATGTAAACTCCATGTTCTCAATTGATATTGTTCTAAATGTTTACCGTATTATGTCGGAGATTATTGTAAGAAAGAGATCGAGTGAGCGAGTTTATTAGCTGCATTCAGATTTAGCATATTCCTTCAAGTCAGTCCTATGTTCATAATAAAAAATCTGTTTAAATGTCTGATGTATTATCTTGTCTTTTTAACAGTTAAGGGGCTTTCCCATGACTGACAACGCTAGTCAAAGCATTTATCAGTTGCGTCTTGTTCCGTGTTCACAACAATTCAGTCTTTTCAATATAAAAGACTTCGCTTCTGACTGACACACTCATAAAGACAGTCTTTGCTGCCATCTAATGGCATGAAAATGTAACTTCTGTTGCTGTTCACGGTCAGGGACTATTTTTTCCTGCGGAAGGAAGGCTTTTTGTGATTTTACTTCATGAAAGTTGCATTGATACATATTTTTTGGCTTTAATATTTGTATTTTGTGGTAACCGTTTTATAAAAGGTACTCGAGGCTAGTGCCATATCATGAATAAGTCATGGCTAAAGGGGTTAGCAAGTACCCCGCTTCATGTTGTGCCTAACAACGCCCTTCAGCCGTGACTTATTCACAATACAGCACAGCCTCTCGTACCTTATTGCTTACATAACTCAGTTCCAGTCCTTGATTAAAATCGGCTGAGCTGTGTTCTAAGCTGTTGTAAAATACTCTATAAACACACTTGACTTCATTACATATAAGGTCAAATTAATCAAGTTTTACTTTAAAGTGCATTTTACATCATGATTTAATAATCTTTTGTCATGTTTTAAAGAAATATACTTAAACGTGTGTTGATTAACATACTAAAGCATATGTAAAGTACTTGATTCAAATTTTAACTGTATTGTGTTATTTGATATTACATCTAAAGTTATTTTAAATGTACTAAACTTCAACTTCATCATTACAAATATGTGATTACAAATATAAATACATGACATTAAAATATATTTTAGTTTAGCATAAATGCTTGTCAGTACATTCAGCAGTACACTTTAACCATATTTCAAACACAATATGAGTAACTATAAAATTACATATAAAGAAGTACTTAAGTGGGTCAAAAAAAACACACTAAAGTTGAGCTGACTGCATATAATTTCAAATCATTTTAAACTCCAATACATTTTCATTTAATTATAATTAACATGCAGTTAAGTGTCTGAAAACATCACACATGTAACTTCACACTTAAGTTTAGTATTTCTCTAATAAGTATGCTAAACTGTACTTCTTTTTCACAAGGGTTTATTGAGAATGTCAGATAAAATTAGACATGACGGAAATCTGGTGTACTTTAAACTTTGAATTCAAAGAAGATGAGGTAAACTATTTTTTTTAAACTACTAATTAGCTACTTTCCATCTATCCAGGATTAGAAAATCCTTCCCTTCGAGCAATAGTCAGAGGTGGCAGCCAAAAAGTTGTCCCTTACCATCCCTACCTAAATCTACAGCTAAAGACCTCTTCCATCATTAACAAAAGGCACTTATAACCTCCTATTTCAAAATACTTATTATAACCTCCTATTTTTTCTGTTATTTCTCTTCTTTTCTGCTCTAACTTGTGTGCTCTTCTAGCTTATTCTTTACACTTGGCACTCTGCCAAACTATAGGCGTGTAATGCACCCTGCCTGTATCTCCCTCCTTTTCTGCACCTTTCACCCTACTCCAGGTGTACACACACAGCGTGGGGTTGTTTTGTGATCTTATCTTTGTAGAGAAGCAAGGACAGGTTTGAGTTAGAAGGTTTGTTTGCCTTTTCCATCTCTTTTTTCTTTTGTTTCCAGCTCCGCTGCCATCTGCTGTCCCTCTTTGCTGGTACCTTTCTCTTGTCATCTCAATCATCATTCACTTTTGATCTTGTTTTTGCAGTCAGCATATCTTTTCTCAGTGTGTGTGCACTCTGATTTTTTTTATAATGCTGGTGCCTCCCTCCCTAGTAAATCTGTCATTGATGACCACAGTAAGCAAATCTGCACTGAATTTTTTTAGAGCTCGGTTTTCAGGTCTAAATATTCCCCCACCTTTCCCAGGTGCACAGGTATTTTGTTCCTGCAAACCCCGAGGCTTAGTCTTCCTTTCTAGTGTGCCATTTAGAGGGAACGTGGATTGCACTCTATCACACATCAGAGAGACATCTGAATTTATCTACAAGACACTGCTTATCCTCAAATGAACAGAATACTCAATAAAAAAGCACAGTAGCCTAACCAAGTTTAACCAAGTCTGTAAACCTTTCCAGCTGTTAAAACACTGAACTGACAATAGAATCAATGTTTTGCTGTAGCAAAGTGCGTTTTAAAATCATTTGTCCATAAGATGAATATAAGATGCAGTTTAATCAGAAAACTTTCATCAGACTATGCCAAGTAAGTAGTCTTGAATCGTACCAGTCTAATTCTTGTGAAATCAAACTAACAGACCTAGTTAATGCAATATTAAATCACACTACAATGTTTTCCATTTGAATATATTTTGAAACACATTTTATTCCTGTGAATGCAAAGCTGAATTTTCAGCATTATTACTCCAAACTTCAGTGTCACATGATCCTTCAGAAATCATATGATGTCGGCAACGATAGCCTAGTGGTTAGTGCGCCGACATATGGAGCAAATGCGTTCACGGCGACCAGAGTTCGATTCCTGCCCCCCTCTCTATGTCCAGTGCTTTCCTGTTTGCTCTCTACTGTCCTTTCCAAATAAAGGCACAAAAAGCCCATAAATATAACTTTAAAAAAAAGTAATCATCTGATTTATTATTCATTTTTATTGGTGCTTAATTATTAATAATGGTTCTTATTATCACCAATGTTGAAAACAGTGGAAACCATGATACACTACCATTCAAAGGATTGGGGTCATTATGATTTATATTATTAAAAAAAAAAAAAAAAAAAAAAAAATGTCAGCAAGGATTCAATTAAAATTGATCAAAAGTGACAGTAAAGACACTTATAATGTTACAAAAGATGTTCTTTTGAACTTTCAATTAATCAAAGAATCTGGAAAAAAAGGTTTCACAGTTTCCTCAAAAATATGAAGCAGCAAAACACTGATAATAATAATAATAAATGTTTCTGAAGCAGTAAATGAGCGTATTATAATGATTTCTGAAGGATAAAGTGACACTGAAGACTGGAGTAATGATGCTGAAAATTCAGTTTTGCATTAAAATGAATAAATTACATATTAAAATATATTCACATAGAAAACAGCTATTTTAAATTGTAACAATATCTCAATTTTTGGATCCAGTAAATGCAGCCTTGGTGAGCATAAAACAAACAAATACAAACATATCCAATATTAATTGTGAAACCATGACCTACATTTTACCACTCTATAAAGTACCATCTAAGATGTAATATATAAAAGCATCTGTAAAGGAATAAAAGGTAAAGAATTGTATTTTATTAATTTATTTTTTACCTTGGCTAATGACAGCTTTTCTATTCTTCCCATCCAGGTCAGCTCTTTCAATGACGTGGTGTTTGGCATCCACCCAGTACATACGGTGACTGGCATAGTCAATGGTGAGTCCATTAGGCCAGAATAGGTGTGTATCAGCAATTATTTTCCGATTAGAACCATCCATGTTGGCATATTCAATGCGTGGCATATTTCCCCAGTCAGTCCAGTAAATCTTCCTAAAGACAGAGCATAAGTGATGTTAGAAATGTAGTTGTATCTTAATGTAGAAATATGCAGTTAGGACTCAATAAAGCAGACAAAAAATGTCCTTTTGATAATGGCCTAACATTGGAAACATCTTTTTCCAACTCAATTTTGACGTAATGCAATTTACAGGAATTACTGTGCATAGGTTTTTACCATGAGGTTGTGTTTACAAAGCGCTTTTGAAGAAGTAACTAGTTACTGGATTTGCCAAAGTTTTCCAAAAGTTTTCCAAAGGTTGGTGGCACCAAATCTATAAAAGATACTCAGAGTTTTGTTTGGGACTGATTTTTAAAACATGAGCAACTTTTTTTTAGTAAGGACTGAAACCGCTACAAATAATCCTTATCCTTAATTGATTCCTTTTTCTTTTCTTACACTTTCCATCATGCATTTTATCCTTCAGAAAAATAATGTAATGCTTTGGCTTTTCTCACATACAGCAAGATCTACATGCATCTGTGTGTGAGAATCAGTGGACGCAAAGCCGGTCGAAAACAAGGGCTAAATCTCATTGGAGAGCGAGAATTCAAGCCAGATTTCATAAACCCCTTTGTCCTCCATGACAAAGAGCCATGATGAGCGTCGGCTGCAACTCAAGCCTTGTGACAATCCCTGAATAAAACTTTTTGCACAGCCTTTGTGATTAGAAGCAAATTGAGTTACGAAGTTTAGCCAGAAGTCACCAGAATGGTTTCATGCCCTGCTTATCATTGCTTATTACAGAACAACAACTTCTGGTCACAAGAGGGGATTTTTCCCCATGCAAAAGAACAAAGAGGCAGTGACAGTTTTCAGTATACAAAATAATAAATGTACAGCATTTAAGCACATAAATTAAAGGGGTCTCAGCATGAGGAAAGAGTCTGATGTTACTTGTGAAAAAGAGGTACACTTTAGAGGACTTTTAAGAAGTAAAACGTAATGCTTCCAGACTTATTTGCAATTAAATAGAAATGGGTTAAAGTTTACATTCATATTAATGTAACTTGTATGTAATGAAGTTACAATTTAGTTACAATTGTTACAATTTAGTACATTAAAACAGATTAACTTCAAAATAATGTAATACTGAGTAACACACTACAGTTGAAATTATAATCAAGTACTTCATTATGTAGTATGTTATTCAGCACTTCAAAATATGTGTACTTCTTTAAAGTACAACAAAAGATAATTAAAATAAAATGATTTAAAATGTACCTTAATGTAAAACTTCTCATTTGACATTATTACAAATAGCATTTTTAAAAGTGTACTTAAAGGGATAGTTCAACAAAAAATATAAATTCTGTCATCATTTGCTCCACCTTAAGTTGTTCCAAACCTGTATAAATTTCTTTGTTCTGCTGAACACAAGGGAAGAATGTTTGTAACAAATCAGATCTCTCCCCCCATTGACTACCATAGTAGGAAAAAAAATACTATGTAAATCTGTTTGGTTACAAACATTCTTCCAAATATCTTTCTTTGTGTACAGCAAAACAAAGAAATTTATACAGGTTTGGAACAACTTGAGGTGGAGCAAATCATGACAACTATCCTTTTAAGTGTGTTAAGAAATATTTGCGTATTTATTGTGCAAAGCTTGTAATAAATATCCATTTGAAGGATCCAGCATTATTTGCAAATTGCATTTTACAGTATATGTTATTAAAACACAACGGCCTGAATATTTACCCTTCAATGGGGTGCAGAGCAATAGCCCGGGGTTTCTCCATTCTCTGCCATAAAAGCACTTTACGGTGTGTGCCGTCCAGATTGGACACTTCAATACGAGATGTTCCTGAGTCAGTCCAGTACAGCTTATTATGAATCCAGTCTATGGCCAGACCACCTATGATAGCAGAATAATAATTAAAAAAAAATTATCTATATGTAACTATTATTCAAATGGTATGTATTATTTCTTCTTTTCCTTGGGGAAGCAGAGAATCAAACTGAGCATCAAATTAGAGCATGAAAACTTCACTTCATTCTGTAAAATAGTTTTAATATCATATAATTAATATAATTTATTAATAATGTAATATAATCTTTTAGAGTGTATTAGTGCTGCATGGCTATAATAAAAAAAAAACAAAAAAAACAATTGTTGATTATTTTCCTTGAAAGTTTTGTTTTTGTAATATATTTTTATTAAAAGCTTTTGTTAAACAGTTTTTCTTCATCTAAGCTACAAAAGCATTCAAAATAAGCCAATAACATTTTAATTTATTGCCGTTTTATACATATAATTAGAATATCATCAAAAAGTTGATTTATTTCACTAATTCCATTCAAAAAGTGAAACTTGTATATTATATTCATTCATTACACACAGACTGATATATTTCAAATGTTTATTTCTTTTAATTTTGATGATTATAACTGACAACTAAGGAAAATACCAAATTCAGTATCTCAGAAAATTAGAATATTACTTAAGACCAATACAAAGAAAGGATTTTTGGAAATCTTGGCCAACTGAAAAGTATGAACATGAAAAGTATGAGCATGTACAGCACTCAATACTTAGTTGAGGCTCCTTTTGCCTGAATTACTGCAGCAATGCGGCGTGGCATGGTGTCGATCAGTCTGTGGCACTGCTCAGGTGTTATGAGAGCCCAGGTTGCTCTGATAGTGGCCTTCAGCTCTTCTGCATTGTTGGGTCTGGCATATCGCATCTTCCTCTTCACAATACCTCATAGATTTTCTGTGGGGTTAAGGTCAGTCGAGTTTGCTGGCCAATTAAGAACAGGGATACCATGGTCCTTAAACCAGGTTCTGGTAGCTTTAGCACTGTGTGTAGGTGCCAAGTCCTGTTGGAAAATGAAATCTGCATCTCCATAAAGTTGGTCAGCAGCAGGAAGCATGAAGTGCTCTAAAACTTCCTGGTATACGGCTGTGTTGACCTTGGACCTCAGAAAACACAGTGGACCAACACCAGCAGATGACATGGCACCCCAAACCATCACTGACTGTGGAAACTTCACACTGGACCTCAAGCAACGTGGATTGTGTGCCTCTCCTCTCTTCCTCCAGACTCTGGGACCCTGATTTCCAAAGGAAATGCAAAATTTACTTTCATCAGAGAACGTAACTTTGGATCACTCAGCAGCAGTCGAGTCCTTTTTGTCTTTAGCCCAGGCGAGACACTTCTGACGCTGTCTGTTGTTCAAGAGTGGCTTGACACAAGGAATGCGACAGCTGAAACCCATGTCTTGCATACATCTGTGCGTAGTGGTTCTTGAAGCACTGACTCCAGCTGCAGTCCACTCTTTGTGAATCTCCCCCACATTTTTGAATGGGTTTTGTTTCACAATCCTCTCCAGGGTGCGGTTATCCCTATTGCTCGTACACTTTTTTCTACCACATCTTTTCCTTCCCTTCGCCTCTCTATTAATGTGCTTGGACACAGAGCTCTGTGAACAGCCAGTCTCTTTTGCAATGACCTTTTGTGTCTTGCCCTCCTTGTGCAAGGTGTCAATGGTCGTCTTTTGGACAACTGTCAAGTCAGCAGTCTTCCCCATGATTGTGTAGCCTACAGAACTAGACTGGGAGACCATTTAAAGGCCACTGAAAAGCCACGCAATATTCATCTGCGATTCATCTGCGATATGAACGCGATATTGCGTGGCTTTTCAGTGATCTACGGTTCTGTCTATTAAATGCCGCTCCATTTGAAAGCAGGTGATGGCGATTTAGCGGTAATCAGGGAACCGGCTTTACTGACGAAATGCACGTGACAATCTCATGCGATATATCGTGCAGCCCTACTTTGCAGGTGTTTTGAGTTAATTAGCTGATTAGAGTGTGGCACCAGGTGTCTTCAATATTGAACCTTTTCACAATATTCTAATTTTCTGAGATACTGAATTTGGGATTTTCCTTAGTTGTCAGTTATAATCATCAAAATTAAAAGAAATAAACATTTAAAATATATCAGTCTGTGTGTAATGAATGAATATAATATACAAGTTTCACTTTTTGAATGGAATTAGTGAAATAAATCAACTTTTTGATGATATTCTAATTATATGACCAGCACCTGTATAAATCAAGACATTGCCTAGACTGTCAAATCTCACATTGGTTCTCTAAGCAACATGAAGAACAAAACTTTTATTCATATTTTGAACAAATTAGACACAAAGCAAGCAACATAATACTGGAATGCTTCTTTTATCAATCAATGAAATTGTCACTAACTGCTTTAGACAATTTAATGTAGCTGCAGTTTAGTATCTGCAGTCTCATTATAATCAATGCAGCTGTCTACACTGCAAAATAAATCTCAATTTATATCTTGTTGAGTGTAATGGGAGCATTTGAGTTTTGCTACATCTCCAAATTTTCCATTATTTATTCGGTTAATTGTACACTGTATAAAATAAAAAAATTTAAAAAATTAACGCAACAGTATAGATCAATATTTTTATGTTAACTTCTAATGAAATTATGTTCAATCAACAAACCAAAAGAAACTTAATTATTTGTAGCTTAAAGAATTTTTTTAATTGAATACTCAAAAAATTAAGTTGTTCCAACTAATTGAGTTGGGTTCCTGGAACATTAGCATAGCACATGCTAAATGTAACATAGTTAGTATGTAATTTTATTGAGTAAGACATTACTTGTCCAAATTTATACTCTCATGTCACCACCCATAACCATAACCACAAGATCTATTATTAAGGACAATAACCACAAACTTCAACATAAAAACAATTTTAAATGTCAAATACAATTGCATTAAACACTAAAATGACTTTCCCCTTACTAAAAAACATAACATTTAATTTCAACATTTATTCTCCTTATCCAGTCCTATGCAAAGCATGCTGGAAACTATCAAGACATGCTGGAAGTTATCAAGACAATTTAAATGAGTTCATGCAACTTCATTAAAAACAAAAAAAAAAAACAAAAAAAAAAAAAACAAAGAAGAATTTTTGGTTTAAATGACAATTAAGCTGGTGTAATAATCAACATTATTGTCAAAATAATGTTTGCAACTTAAAAAGGTTTAATTAAATCAATAAATTAGAATTTTAACTTATAACCAACCATTTAATTAAGCTGTGGTAATAGTTGTGCACTGAAAAAAAATGGTAACATCTAAATGAACTGATTTTATTCAAGTCAAAAATACGATGTAATGTGGCTGAATCAACCTTCAGTAAAAACATTAATTTATACCACCAAAACTACATTATATGGGTTAAATCAGATAGAAATAGCTCTTTAAAGTAACAACTGCAGGTTACTACTTTTTGCAGTGTGGAGTATAGTGAAAAGCAAGCAAGAGATGCATATGAGGAATGCATTGTGAAAATGATAAAATATTTACTGCTCACCTGGGCTCTCAAGACCCGTGGACACGACCTCCTCCACATTGCTACCGTTGAGGCTGGCTCTCATGATACGGTCCAGTGTGACATCTGACCAGAATACTAGCTCTTTGCTATGATGAAAGTCCAACGCAATGGCATTTTCCAGATTATTGAGTAACAATGTGTACTCAGCGCGGTGCGGCAGAACCTGTCGAATGTCAATCCGATTGGCAAACAACAAAACCGGTTCTGGACCTTGGAATAGAAAACATGAAAGTTGTTATTAAAATGGACATCTCTTTTCCAAACAACCAATGTTTTGCTGCTTTTATACTGTAATAGATATTCAACCTCACCCAAAGCCTTGCAACTGCGTTTATCAGGTCGAAGCTCATAACCTTGAACACACCAGCAGTGGAATCCTCCTTCTATGTTCGTACAGCCTTGACTACAATAACCTTCATCCGCACACTCATCCACATCTGGGTTCAGACACAGAAGCAGGAAAGATTAGAGAGGATGAAATACATAATATGAATAAAATGTATTAGTTTCCCCTTTAGGTATAGTAACATGATGATTCAAGCACAGAGAGACTGACTGCAAGACTGTACAGTTTAGAACTTGCAACACTACAGTGAACAAAGTAGCCAGAAACATCCCTGGATTTCTCCACTTAAAGATCCAAATGAGCTCTAAAAAGAGCAAATATTGCTCAGTGATATTGTACTGAGCTCAATTTTAAGCTCAGTGATAATAAGCTGATTTTAAATTCCAAAACGGAGTTGATTTGTAAGAAGGGACAGCAGATCCCTGATGACTTTGTTTTATAAATCTTTTATCGAGTCGGTTTTAAAATTCTCAATGTTATGCTGGTATGGCAGTCTTGGTGTGAAGGGAAAACTGCTCTTTTAAAAATAGTTAATGCCAGCAGCAAGGTTTTAGGTGTCCAGCAGAGTCACTCTACCAAACTGTATAATGGTCAGGTAGTGAGGCAAGCTTGATCTATTTTAACAGTTTGTTCCCACCCTCTTTATTCTGAGTTACAGCTTTTGCCCTCAGGATCTCGGTTCAGGTTCTACTCTGTTATGAGTAACAGGTACAGACACTCATTCATTCCCATTGCTATTTCTCTGTTAAATTTGGTTATGGGTGGAGCAGGGTGTAGTAGGATGTCTGTGGTAGTGGTTGTTGTGGATTGTATGTTATTTTTTAATGGTGGTATTTTTTTTAAAAAGTTATTTATACCTTTATATATATTTATTATATATAAATACCTTGTATAAATAACCTGATTATCACTGTAAAGCTGTAAACCATCTATATTGTATACAACTAGGGCTTGACATTAACTTTTTTTGTTCACCAGCCACTGTGGCTAGTGGTTTTCCAAAGTTACTATCCACTCAGCATTTTCACTGGCCACAATTTTGACATTGATACCATGGGAAAACCCCCTAGTAGAGCAAATAAGGCATAGCAAATGCACACCTGCAGAGGTTCAACTTGAAGAAAAATGCAGTACAGGCTTATTTATTAATAATAAGCCTATATGCTTCAGGAATTGTGCAATTGTTTCCCTTTTACTACCATGGGAAAACCTGCCATATAGATATTTTTAATATCATCTCATTATTTGGCACCAGGTATATTAGGCTGCTGTCACTTTAAGACCTGACGCACGAATCTATTATACAGTTACATGTGCGTTTCTCAACTGTTTTACATTCACTTAAAACATAGCTGACAGCGTTTACGTGAATACTCTCCAAGACCGGCATTTTGATATTATTTTTTGTGTATTTGACTGTTTAAGTGCAATAAGCAGCAAAAAAAGAATTCAATTTAGTACTGAGAGGTGGCTTTATGTTCGCGCACTTTGGGTGTGAGCACAAAATCTGTGGGAATATGTAAAATTATGCGCAATATGTGCAATCCCACACCGAAATTCAAGCCCTGTAAAAGCGGCAATATTCATCCGGAGCAAATGAAACGAGTGAGTGTGGGGAGGCAGGTTTTTTGTGTCAACTCGCTGTCGGAGAGATGAGAGAGCGAGAAAGTGCAGCTGGTATCGTGTATCTATTCTGTGGAAAATGAGTATTGGAAGTTTCGAATTTCGATATTTATAAAACGATTGATATTTATAAAACAGACAGTTCCAGCCCTTGATTCTAATTGGTTGAGCTGCATTCGAAGCTGTTGTGAAATTCCCAAAAACATACAGCTGACCCTGCTTCACAGGGCTTATTGTTTTATTTGACAACACTACATTGAACTTTATTTCAGATGCCTTTTTAAAAGACTATAATTGAAAAATGTATAAAATTCAAACCACCAAAGTGGCTAGTAGGAGTGACTGTTTTACACACCACTGCTGAAATCCACCCGCATTTGGCGGGTTGTTGGGTGTTAATGTCAAGCCCTGTATAAAGCACTATATAAATAAAGGTTACTTGACTATGTCAGAAATCAAATCTTCAATCTTTAAATTTTTAAAAAGTAAATTTTGAAGAAAACAAAAACAAGAAGAAGAAAAAACTATGTACTTGCAGGGAATATAATATTAATGAAATAAAAGGACACTTAAGTGTACTTAAAGAGAGTACACTTTCATGACTTTGTTTCTTAACACACTTAAAGTAGTACACTTTTACCCCCGGTTTCACAGACAAGGCTTAAGCTAGCCCTAGACTAAAATACACGTTTGGGCTGTTTTAACTGAAAGCAACTTGCACTGACATGTCTTAACCTATGTCAGTGCCATTGTTTTGCCTTAAGATGCACACCAGTAATGTTTTTTCTAGGGTACGTTTATAAAAACTACTTAAATATCCTAATTGAACTAAAGCCTAATCCTGGCTTCGGCTAAACAAATTTTGTCATTAAAAAATTTGTACTATATTGCAACTTTATCATTACAAATGTTTAATTACAAATATATTTGAATACATGAACTTTAGAGTGCTTTTTTGACACAATAAGCAGGCCTTAAGCACATCTTTACAAGTAATTTCATACTTCTACTGTTTTTAAAAGTTTACTACAAGTGGACTACACACACGCCTCAAAAAATTTGGAATTAAGTTATATTTTCGTTTACCATGAATGCTTGTCAGTTCATTCAGAAGTACACTTTAAAAATGTATTAAAAACAGAATTGTTTAATTACATATAAAGCTTAAGTCCTACTTAAGTGGGTCAAAAAACACTTTAAAGTTCAACTAATTGCATTTAATATAAATTTCAACTGCAATTAGGGTTGCAAAGGGGTGGAAATTTCCAGAAACTTTCCACGGGAACTTAACCTGGGGAATTTTGGAAATATTCCAATTTGGAAACTTAACTAGAATTTATGGGAATTTATTAGAAATTTTGGGAAATTTATATAAATGTATAATATTTATATAAAATGTATCATATACAAACATAAATATAAACATTTTGTTTGGTCATAACATGATTTTTTTTTTTTTTTACATTCAATTCTAATTTAGTAAATATGTAAAAGAAATATTTTTATTGCAGCAATTGTTATGTGTTTATTTCAGTGTCACATAATCCTTCAGAAATCATTCTAATATGCTGATTTGATACGCAGTTATTATCAACGTTGGAAACAGTTGTGCTTAATAATTTTTTGGAACCTGTGATACTTTTTTCAGGATTCATTGATGAATAAAAAGTTAAAAAGAACAGTATTTATTCAAAAAAGAAATCTTTTCTAACAATATCACTTTAATATCACTTTTTTTTTTTTATCAATTTCACACATCCTTGCTGAATAAAAGTATTAAATTCTTTAAAAAAAAAAAAAAAAAAAATTACTGACACCAAAATTTTGACTGGTAATGTATATTGTTACAAAATATTTCTATTTTAAATAAATGCTGTTCTTTACATTTTTATTCATTAAAGAATCCTGAAAAAAGTATCACAGGTTATAAAAAAATATTAAGCAGCACAACTGTTTCCAACATTGATAATTGAGTATGAAATCATCATATTACAATGATTTCTGAAGGATCATGTGACACTGAAGACTGGAGTAATGATGCTGAAATTTCAGCTTTACATCACAGAAATTAATTATAATTTAATGTATATTAAAATAGAAAACCATTATTTTAAACTGTAGTTATATTTCACAATTTTACCGTTTTTTCTGTATTTTTGATCAAATGTGCATGTTATGGACTGGGGGAATGCAGGAGGTGTGGCCTCAATAGCCCTGCACTAAGTAGTGTGCTGTGTGAAAGGTTAAAAATTCAACTGAAATTGGATTAAATCTGGTTGTTTTAACCAAAATTATGCTGCAAGATGTGTTTTCAACTACATTTAAGTACCCTGTTTGTTATAGGCTAACCTGCAGTTTTGCAAATTCCCTGTTTTTTCCCATTAATTCCCGTTAATTCCCATATATTCCCATTAATTCCCATATATTCCCTTTAATTCCCATGGAAAGTTTCCAGTTGTGAAAATTCCCGGAATTTTGCAACCCTAACTGCAATACATTTTCATTTAATTGCAATTAACATGCAATTAAGTCTGAAAAAAGATTACATTCAGTTTGCTCTTAAGTATATTATTCCCTTGAGTACTCTCTTTAAAAAGTATTCTAAACTACACTTCTTTTTCACAAGGGTATCAACTTTTTCTTTAGTGTGCCAAACATTTGTGCCAAATGTGTGCCAAACATTTGTGCCAAACATTGTTCTTTTGCCAATAATTTTAATAGTCAAGTGAGATTTTTGTAGTTCGACAACAGACGGTGAGATCTGATCTCACTGTCATCCAGTCTGTCTGGGATTAGATAAAGAAACAGAAAAAACTGAGACAGACTACATCTATAAGAACTGTGGAAACATGTCCAAGACACTTGGAGAAATCTGTCAAAATTCATGTATATAAACTATACAAATATACAAGTGCATAATTCATATTATAAAACCCTTGCAGTTTTCATCCAAATATAAGAGACAAAAAATATATATTAGATATTTACCTATACCCTAAGAATATAACACAAATATCCCCTTGCAATTTAACTTTCTTTTCTGCTGTCTTCTCATTTAACTGTCCTTTGTTTTTTCCCCTCGTCTATAGCTCACCTCTGCACGTCTTCCCATCCTGTGTTAATGTGTAGCCGGTGTGACAAGTACACTGCACCAGACCTCGAGACATCTGGCATTTCTGAGAGCAACCTCCATTGTTAACATTACAATTTTCTTCACTTGACTTGGAGCCTACAAACACACAAAGGCAAACATATGAATGTTAACAAAGAGGGAATGTGATATTTTCAGAGGAACTACCACGATTTGTCTTATGTAAGATGTCACGTGCGCTTGTCTATCTGCATGCAACAGTGCATTTTGTAGACTCACGGCAGTCCTGGAATGGATGTTCATCAGTTCCATCTTCACAGTCTTTGATGTCATTACAAACCTTACGCTGGCCAATACAGCGGCCATTCTCACACAGGAACTGATCTGATGCGCATGGAGGAGTTTCTAAGAAACAAGGGGAATGTAAAAAAGAAACAGAAGACTATAAAGGTAAGTAATGCAGCAAAGGTAATTAAGCAGATATTAGAAAATATGAATGCTTTTTTGTGCACATTGTCAAGATATCTGTATAGACCATTTCAGAAACCAAAACTATGCACAGTGTGTGAAAGTTTAATCCTTAAATTTTGGTCAATTTTAACCCATTTTAACAAAATGTGTACTCATTACTTTTAGTTGTAGCTTTTAGAGTAACGTTATGACATAACTTTTAACACACACAAATGTATTTTTAGTATTTTGTTTTGACCAAGTAAAACAGTGCTGCGTTACTCTGCAATTTTAATTTGTCAAATAAACTGACCTGTACGAGTACAAATTTTCAAACACATATTTACTTATTCATCTATTCATCAGATGTTCGATAACAGTACATCGCTGCTCACGTATTTCGAACTTTGTTTTATCCCAAAACAAAGAACGAAAAAGAACTTTGCCATGAGTATATCGGGGACTTAAGCGACCTCTAGCGACAGAACTTACATACTCTGCTTTTAAGAGGTAAAAAATATGTGCTGGCTTTTATATTCCTCACCTGTCTTTTCACAGCCTTCCTCATCACTGCCATCAGAACAGTCATTTTCTCCATCACAGCGCCATGACAACCGCACACATCGACCAGTCATACAGCGAAACTGATCAGCCATGCACATCGATGTGCCTGACGGTGAGAAAGAGGCATGTGACAGATGTGAAATATACACACACACACACACACACACACACACTAATATTACAATAAAACAGTAACTCACTGCAGTTCTTTTCATCTGATTGGTCGTCGCAATCGTATTCTCCGTCACACCTCCAGCCTGAATTTATACACATGCCACTGCTGCACATGAACTCTGCAGAACGGCAGGGTTGGTGGGAGGCTGCGTTCACACACACAACACAAACACACACCAAGTCAGATATACACACACCCATAAAACTCAATTTCCATAAAAATTCTATTGAAACTTCTATGTCATGTATTTAAATATATTTGTAATTACACATTTGTAATGATAAAGTTGCAATTTAAGAACTTAAAACTTTTTTTTTCACTAAACCGTGTACAAATACTACATTGATGTATGATGTATACTGATGTTGTCTTTTTTCAGTATATTATATATTTTGTCACACTTTAAAGAAGTACATTTAAACTACGAATAAAGATGTATTAAGTCCTACTTTAGGTGGGTTAGAAAGCACCCCAGCTAAGCGAATGTGATATAAATTTAAAGCAATTGACCGTTCGCAAAGACCCGCCCCCTTTAGTTACTGTTGCTACGGCCAACAAACCATGCCGCTCTCACACCACACATCTTGTTCTAACGCAGTGAAAAATACATCACGGAGCAAAGAGGACACTGACAACGCATTGGCAGATAGACAGAGCAGGTTACTTTTGATATGAAACTTTTGAAAATTGATATTTCAAATTTTGTAATTTTTAAAGAAATTTAAACAATAAATACATTTTGTAATGTGTTGTGACAGATCGCTGTAGCGCCTCAGTTCAAAGGCCTCGTGAACCCATCGTCTCTTCCTACTAGTTAATTTATAGCATCAAATAAACATGAATGAAAAGGAATGTTGTTTCAACCACGGAAAGACATCAGCACACACCATTTTTCAAGTTCAAGTCTTACAACAATATTCTACAACTCCCCTGACTGCTTTGTCGGACAAAACGGTGGATTCAGCGTTATGACTGGTTAGACTGCCTGTCAATCAAACTCCCGGGTAAGGGTTAATTAAGTGTCTGGAAATATTACATTCAGTTTGCATTTAAGTACATTATTTCCATAATAAGCATGCTAAAAAATATTTCTTTTCACAAGGGAAAGTGTGAATTATTTCTAATGATTGTGAGTAGAGAGAGGAAAGAGGCATTTCAAACAAAAGGAAGATATAACAGAGTAAGAACGAATGATCCTCACAACAGTCAGACTCATCAGACCAGTCACCGCAGTCGTCATCTCCATCACAGTGGTAGATGTCCAGAATGCAACGGCCATATGCACACTGAAACTCCTCAACACTGCATGTGGCTGTCATCACGTCAGATGCTGGAGAGAGAAATTATGTAACATGAGTTACACACCCACACACATGCACCCTGAAACAGTCCAAAAATCCCTCTGAAAAGCCATTTCCAATAGATAAAACAAAGAAATTTATGTCTGAATATTTTTTGGTTGGCATTTGTTTTCTACACTATACATGCAGAGTTTTGGAATGCATACAAGGAGATGAAAAGATTTAAGAAAATCTATAATAATTGAAGAGATTTGACCTAAACGCATATTTTCTCTATAGTCCACCATTATGAATTTGATGGATGGATGGATGGATGGATGGATGGATGGATGGATGGATGGATGGATGGATGGATGGATGGATGGATGGATGGATGGATGGATGGATGGATGGATGGATGGATGGATGGATGGATGGATGGATGGATGGATGGATGGATGGATGGATGGATGGATGGATGGATGGATGGATGGATGGATGGATGGATGGATGGATGGATGGAGCATTTATTTGTCAAATGAACATCTATCTAAGAAGCTCAAAATCAACTTACGGCAATTCTCTTCATCGGTTCCATCTTTGCAGTCGGTGTCTCCATCACAGTACCAGTGTTCTGCGATGCAACTTCCATCAGAGCATCGGAACTCTTTATCGGAGCATTTCCTCTTATCTGGACACACACAAGTCATGCAGAAAAAGGGCTTGAGATGCTTGAGATGTGCAGATGGAACTGTTCTAAACTACTATGAATGTTTTTCAGAGCCAAAATAAAGTGGAAATACAGCTGCAAGAACCAATTGTAAGAAAAGGCACACCAGTACCACATACATCGCAATGTTATGAAGGATTGCTGGGCTGTGGCCATGTCTCTGGCCTTTTAGACAAATTTAGATGTTACAAAATGGACCATTATTCATAGTTTTTGACAAATAAGGAGCTCCTGAAACGTGTGACTCGCCAGTTTCAGTGTGCAATCAACTTGATGAAATTAAAGGTACATCTTTGTGTCTGTGACCAGTGTTTACCAAGCATGATGACTGATGAAAAAAAAAAAAAAAAAAAAAAAAAAAAATAGAATTGTATTTGGTGAATTTACATTTGATTAATAAAAAAAATTAAATAAAAAGGACCTCCTTATTTCATAACAACACTGCACGTCACTGACTTTGTGTAAGACCACATACAAATGAGGATGTTCTCGATTACTCCCTCCTAAAACCCTTTTTATAATTTGTGCCTGTTATTAAAGACTATTAGTGCAGCCCCCCCATAAATTTATTTTTTTGAGCAGAGCTGCAGCTCTGACATACAGAGGACACATGGCCAGCATGAAAACACAACGTGACCATGTGGTCTTTTATTTCAGAATATATTATTAGCAAGCAGGTCTTTTTTAAATATACTACAATGCACATTAGGGGTATATATTGTCTACTATTATAACGTAATTGTTGTTTTAACGATGTGCAATCTGGCATTACCAAATATGTCCCTCACTTTGCAAAAACCAAACAAAAACACACCTCGAGGGTGCATACACTGCGTGATGTAGCCTTTTTGTGTAGGTTAGACTACTGCGTACATACTTAAAGTGCATGCTCTTACTGCTTGATTCATTCTTAAAATGCAGTTAAAATGCCCCTGTATGTGTATTTGTCTTTTAGGCTTATATTCATATCATATGATCTAGCTAATCAATCACACAAAGAGTGCTGTTTTTTTTTCCCCAAATATCAGCACAATTAAAAAAAAACGATATTGATTTTACACAAACAATTAAGTGACTTACATTTTAGACAATATTGCAAACATCATTTATTAATTTATCTGCAGCTTAAATGCTGAGCTGCATTAAACAGTCTGTGAAAATACATCTAACCACCACCAGTTACTGTATTTGTTGATTTACAATGAAAGGTATCAGTTAAACCTTTTGCAATGGTCTTTCTGTTCTAAGGGTGTAACAGTTCAGTGCATACAGTCAGATGACGAATACAGTTAGTCACAGGCAATCCACACTTCATTCCAGAAGGGGGCGTGCGTGGTAATGCAACGCTATTTGCTAAGCGCCACAAGAGGAAAAAGCGCACATCAAAAACATACGATCCAAGCATAAATATGTTTACGTGTAATCTCTCAACCAGTGTTTCAACCGTGGAAAGACCAATAAAACAGCTTGAGAATAATATCTCACGTAACATTACATTTACCCCAGGCAAGTCATTTAGTGTCCACAGCATATTAGTTTACCAGAGAAATGAACTAATGTTTTATGTAATGTTTGTAATGTAATGTTAAGTTTCACTAAATATATGGTCAATATTAGCATATATATTTATTATATTTACTTTACCTGTTAGTAATGTATTAATTATTTAATATATGTTTAAATAAATTTGTCATGAAACAAAGTTACGACAGTAACTATGTAAATGATTATATTTCAAAAATGAATTGGAGTAGAAAAATAATTGAAAAATAATTTTATAATTAGATTTAGAAGTTAATGCAAAACCTGCCTTATGTGCCATTTGCATGTTTTTTTATTTGAGTGTTAATTATTATATATAAAAATAAATAGAAACTGAATTCAATAGTTTGGCTCTGTTGTTAATTGTAACCTTTAATATTATAGTAATGTGCAATAAAGGGCTCCCTGTGTAGTTTACAGTGTAAGCTAAAAAAAAAAATATGAATTATAATTGAATTTATTTAAAGAGAGAGACACAATTTGTTCAATAAACCACAGTTTAATTAAAAAATTAAGAAAAAAAGAAGCAATTTTATGTTTAGTTTTGTCACCCCTGCTGTACCGAACCCATACCGAACCATGACTTCAATACCGAGGTACGTACTGAACCATAATGTTTGTGTACCGTCACCCTGTTCTGTTCTGTTCTGTTCTGTTCATCTTTCTCTTTTGCTCTAAATTGCTCTTTCCACTGTCCCTTGGCAGGTATGTGATTCAGACCATCTGGCCCCAATTACAATCAAGGATGACCTGCCTGTTGAGATAGGTTAATGAGAGGAAAAGAGAAAGCATAAATGCCCGACAAACACCACACTACTCTCATGAGGATGTCTTTCTCCTGCACCATATGTTAACTACCAACTTGTTGCTAAACTTAATGCTGCTGTTGTTTAAATTCTATAACTGTTTTTGTATTTGATGTTTCATCTCTTCCCTGGACAGGGGAGGGCGTAACACCTCCAACATTCAAGACATGCTGAGACCAACGGTGCGTCCGAAATCGCATAATGTTTGAATAGGCTCTACATTTGAATTTGAACTTACTTTGCAACTTTTTAAAAATTGTGTTCCATATAGTACGAATATGGATAGTATAAATGAAATTCAGACATACTACATTCATGTTGTTATTGTCACATGACCTATCAGCACCAGTTGCGTCGCTTTGCTGCCTTTTATAAATCCTCTCCCATGGCCTCATGGGATAGTAAAGTGTCCATCTAATGCACACTTAAGAATCTCGCCGGGAGTAGAAGATCATCCGGGTACTTTTCGCCTACTGTTTTTCGAATACTTAGTATTCTGACATACCACTCTGTTGGCATACTGTGTTTTGAATACTACATAGTAGGGAAGTATTCAATTTCAGATGCAGCGCAAGTTTCACAAATCATTCTGAAAGAAGTAAGGAACTCACCACACTGCTCGTCACTGTTATCTCCGCAGTCGTTGTCTCCATCACAGTACCACAGGCTGCGGATACAGTATCCATTCTGACAATGGAACTCATCTTCCTCACATTCTCGTGGTGCTGCTCAAAAACAAAAACCATATGAGACTGATATAAAATAAATGTCAGCAATGTGTATACATAGATCAAACATATGAACTGTTTTCGCAAACAAAATTCCCTTTCTACTGTTTAAGTAGGGCCCTATGATTTCCACAAGGTGGAAAACGTGGATTGAATTGCGGAAACCAGTCATAATAATAGTTTGGTTTAACTTGAAGAAATTCTGACACATTTAAAATTCGAAATGTACTACTATTCTACAGTAGTCTACTGGGACCCAGGAAAAAAAAAAAAGTTTTTTGAATTTAGTATTTTTTCACGTCATTATATTGTTTAGAGCATAAGAAACAAATGAAAAATAACATTTTTGAAAAATTACATTTTATTCATATGTTATGCTATGTGCTCTGTAGTGGACACCAGGACTAAGTTGTTTCAAAAATAAAATGACATGAAATGACGTGTATAGGCAAAAATAATGGGATTTTTCTTTTTTTTATTCACCAATCAATTTTTAGGCTTCAGGATTTTTTTTAACCAAACTTTGTTTAGAGATGATTCTCAACTATGTTATGAAAGATATAATGGAATTAACTGATATACCATTTTACTTTATGCAATATGTGGGTAAAATAGCCATACATAGGTTTTTTTCATTCAATACAATGCATCTATACACTGTATCTAATCTGCATATTAATGTGTTCTTGGGGCAACATGTAATGAAAAAAAGAAGTGTAGTAATGGGAGTAATAATTGGCAACATTTTCATAATAATATATAATAATTAATATGAATATTGATACATAATTTATTTCGCTATTCACCTGTTGTGTCTCCCAAAATGCCTGATAATCATGATTTAAGTCCTGTTGTCCTCTATAGAGGACATGTATAAAATCAATGTTCTGTTTTGTAACAGAAAGTCATATTTTGATTAGAAACCCCATAACATTTTCCTGAGATGTTGATTTGTCATAAACAATTTGAAAATTATTCAGATGTAAATGATAACAAAATATTATCATATATGTTAAATTTGTTCACTAAATCAATGTCATATTTAAAGACCAAGGAGAAGGAGTGTTCATGGTGAAACCTCTGAACATTAGGTATCTCTGAAAAGCCCTGAATGTGCTCTTTACAGGATATTCAGACTTAAAGGTGCCATCGAATGAAAAATTGAATTTACCTCAGCACAAATGAATAACAAGAGTTCAGTACATGGAAATGACATACAGTGAGTCTCAAACACCATTGTTTCCTCCTTCTTATGTAAATCTTAAAAGACCTCCGAAAAACAGGCGAATCTCAACATAACACCGACTGTTACGTAACAGTCGGGATCATTAATATGTACGCCCCCAATATTTGCATATGCCAGCTCATGTTCAAGGCATTACACAAGGGCAGCCAGTATTAACGTCTGGATCTGTGCACAGCTGAATCATCAGACTAGGTAAGCAAGCAAGGACAATAGCGAAAAATGGCAGATGGAGCAATAATAACTGACATGATCCATGATAACATGATATTTTTAGTGATATTTTTAAATTGTCTTTCTAAATGTTTCGTTAGCATGTTGCTAAAGTACAGTTAAATGTGGTTAAAGTTACCATCGTTTCTTACTGTATTCACGGAGACAAGAGCCGTCGCTATTTTCATTTTTAAACACTTGCAGACTTTATAATTCATAAACAACTTCATTCTTTATAAATCTCTCCAACACAGTGTAATGTTAGCTTTAGCCACAGAGCACCATCAAACTCATTCAGAATGTAAACATCCAAATAAATACTATACTCACAGGAATTGATGCATGCATGCAGCATGAATGACGAACACTTTGTAAAGATCCATTTTAAGGGTTATATTAGCTGTGTGAACTTTGTTCGAGAGCTCGGGGGCGGGGGAGCGTGAGATTTAAAGGGGCCGCGCACTGAATCTGTGCATATATAATTATGGCTCAAAATAGGCAGTTAAAAAATTAATAATAAAAAAAAAAAAAAAATCTATGGGGTATTTTGAGCTGAAACTTCACACACATGTTCAGGGGGCACCTTAGACTTATATTACATCTTGTTAAAACTGGTTCTAGGGCACCTTTAAAACTGTGATATGCATGTTGTCAGAGAAAATCACTAAAATATAATGTCCACTACAGAGGACAAAAGTCTATTCCTGGGTCCCAGAATGTACTTCTCAAAATGAAGAGTTCAGATGCAAAAGCCGCTAAACGCCATCTCTGTCAAAAATGAGATAATGACATTGAACGAATGCTTACGGCACGTAGTACACGTTCAACAAATCACGTCCTTCAAATCCTCTAAATCGCAGCGTCAGCCCATTCAGAAATATCGGTTTGTTGGCAAAAGCCTCTAGACGCCACTTCCCTTTGGCAGCAAAAGCCGCTATATTCCGAGAACCAATCAGAAGGCGCGAATCGAATCATATGATTCCGAGCGGTTTCAATATAGCGGCGCTGAGGAGATTTTTTTTTAGAGTCAAATTCAGATTGAGATTTTTAAAATAAAAGATGGAGTACGATGAAATGGATCAGCCTGTCCTACTAATATTGAATGGCAGAAGAAAACGTTATTTACCTCAAAACTCCGCCTGTCATAAGGCAAAATAGCCTACAGTGGAAATGGCTTGGTCGCAATTGTATCATGCACTCACAACAGTTCTTCGTGCAGTGCCGTTACTTTGAAGGAATCGGATTTATTATACATCAAACAACAGCTCTATTTCGCCAAAGTCAAACAAGATGGAGTGATGCTATTCTTCTGTCTCATATGGAAGCTGTGCCATATAAACGGAGGAGGCAAAAAGTGGAGGCTGAATAGAAGAGACGTGTTAGATCCCTGTGTAAAGAGGTTTGTCTACTGTTTAGTTTTTAAACTATTTACCATGTCTTGTCCCAAATAGGTAGATTTAGAGGTTTTTGCAAAATAAGCACAAGTGGATTTAGCTGGCGCGAAAGAAAATCTAACTTGTTAAAAACCAATAAATTGTCTAGAGTGACATTTTTGAAAAAAAGTTATTTTATTCACTAGCTAATAACCTTATCATTACCTTTAAAATGAAACTCCTGAACTTGATCGTAAAAGCCTGGTAAAAAATGCTCATTTTAAAGAAAAGAAGTCTGATGGATTTAGAGGGTTTTGCATCTGAACTCTTCAAATAATAATAAAATTATTTTTAATTTTTTTTTTTTTTTTTTTTTGTGAATATCACACATTTACTAAGGAGTATCACACATTTTTCCATGTTTTAATGTTAACTGTTTGCCCAAAACAAATGTTAGATTAATGATTAATGTTAAATTTTCAATTGATTGCATTTTAAAATATTTGTTAATAAAATATTTCACATTTTTATTTCTTTTGGGAAATAAATAATACACATTTCATATGGACATAATGCAATTTTTGGGAAAATGGAAATTTGTATGTATAAAATAAAATGGAATTTAGGAAAAAATATTTCATAGGTCCCTTGATTAACTAAATTTGTGCACCTCAGTGCTACAGAAAAAGCTACACTCTGCAGCTACACAATCCAGTGCACTGGTGGCGCTCACAGCATTTTATTGACACCAGTAAGGGACTCCAGAACAGCAGCATTCAATGTGATGCTGCTTGTATTTACACCACCCACCGCGCCAGACAGACCGACACCAGTGTATTTCTGCACCACTGCACTTTTACTCGCCATACTCACAAAACATAATATCAAACTGCATCAAACCACACTGGAAAAGCAAAAAAACCCTGAATGAAATACATTTCACCCCACTCCCTGTTTAAAACATGTTTCTTATTACAGTATTTTACATGGTGTTTTACCTTTATGTAAATGTTTTCATGTTTATTACTGTACCTTTTGTTATATTGCCCTGACAGTTTGTAACAAAACACATACATAAAAACATTGGGTAGAAAGGTCTTACTTGCACAAAAGCGCTTTTCTTCTAAATGAATCCAAATACATGCAGTCTTAAAGCAGTCTTTCTTCCATTTTATTACATGCCAATAATTCACAGAGGAAGCATGAACTATCACATCATGCTATTTAATATAAAAGGGTGTAATATAGTATAATATAAAACAAAAGGAGGGAGAGAAGCAAAAAGAGATACTGAATGTAAGAGATGAGGCAGACATAGAGAAGTGTGGTGGAAAAGACACTAACTGTACAAAAGCATGTCAATGAAAAATTCATGGAAAGCTTATGGCAGACAGACCCCCCATCATGAGAAGAGCCTCAAGAGTACAGCGCAGAGAAATATGGGTCAGATGCAAAGATGCTTCTGTTTTTCTCTCACTGCCTCACAGACAGACATACTGTTCCTTTACAACATTAAAATGTGTTATATGTATAAGTGTGTAATATACATATACACTGCCCAGCCAAAAAAAAAAAAATGTATTTTACCTCAACAGTGGATGGGATCAGAAAACTGGATTAACCTGCGGGCCATATTCATTGCACAGCATCTCAAATGTAGGTTTGATTATTATTAAATGCCTGAGCCAAAGTCGGCCATCGGAATGATTTGGTATAATTCCCTCCCAGAAGTGTCTCACAGGATTGCATTCCCAAACACTAGGCACGCGCAAGCAGCGTTTATTGCGCTTCATCTGCGCATTTTTTTATTATTATGTCATATTTCGTCATTTATCATGTAGGGAAAAAGAGCCACAGTGGTGTCTTTATTACAGATATTTTGCACCAATTTCTCAGGAAGTGACGATTTTGTTCTCTTGAACACATGGGATCAAAATGCTGCTTTATTCACAAATGTTTTATGTGATATTCCAATTTTGTTAAATTCACAACTTTGAATGGAAGCACAATAGTGATGATCTTAGAACTTCAAAAGGACACAAAAGGTATCATAAAATAATTATAGTATAATTATTTTATGCTAGAACTGCTGCCCTCATATGCACTCACGAATGAACACAGGAGAGTACATGCTGAGGTCAAGAACACTAAATAATAAATGAAATTTCAGTTTGTTTCTCACCAAAACCCCATGCTTTCAGAACACTAGAATATACAGCAGTCTAAATCCTTTTTTTTTTTTTTTTTTTTTCAAGCATTCTCCTTTTGTGCCTTCACAGAAGTAAGTACGGAAGAGGATTAGGGCCAAGCAATAATAAAAAAATAAAACCATCTCGAGATTAAAGTTGTTAAATTTCAAGAAAAAAGTAGAGATAAAATGTTGAGAATAAACTCGTTAATTTTCAAGAAAAAAGTCGTTAGATTATGAGAACAAATTCGTTAAATTATGAGAAAAAAAGTCGTTAAATTTTGAGAAAAAACTCGTAAATTTCGAGAAAAATGTCGAAATAAAATGTTGAGAATAAACTTGTTAAATTACGAGAAAAAACTTGTTAAATTTCAAGAAAAAAGTAGAGATAAAATGTTGAGAATAAACTCGTTAATTTTCAAGAAAAAAGTAGTTAGATGAGAACAAATTCGTTAAATTGAGAAAAAAAAGTCGTTAAATTTTGAGAAAAAAAGTCGAGATAAAATGTTGAGAATAAAGTCATTACATTACGAGAAAAAAAGTCCTTTTTCTCATAATTTAACGAATTTGTTCTCGTAATTTAACGACTTTATTCTCAACATTTTATCGACTTTTTTCTCGAAATTTAACGAGTTTTTTTCTCGCAATTTAACGAGTTTATTGCCAACATTTTATCGCGACTTTTTTCTCGAAATTTAACGACATTTTTCTCATAATTTAACGAATTTGTTCTCGTAATTTAACGGCTTTTTTCTCGTAATTTAACGAGTTTATTCTCAACATTTTATTTCGAATTTTTCTCGAAATTTAACTACTTTTTTCTCGAAATTTAACAACTTTAATCTCGAGATGGTTTTATTTTTTTTTATTATTGCTTGGCCCTAATCCTCTTCCGTAAGTAGGAAGGTCAAACGTGTCTATGATTAAATAACTGAATAAAATACCCAGTAAAATATTCCTTTTAACATTTTCTTGTTCTCATTCATTGGAAGTATACAGGGCTAAGAGAAGATTTGTCACAAGCAAATTCTTAACCCTCTGGTGCTCCTCATTTAGTGGTCACACACATACTCCTGGTTAAAAGTGGACGAACACCTCAAAAGTGACTTTTGTTTACAGTAAAATAAATGTAATATTTTGTATTTTGAGGCAATTTAAAAGTACTATGGTAATGGCTAATGGTATTATGATCCATTTGTTTCCACTGATTTTTTTAGAATACAATTAACCCATACAATTTTTTTCCTTTTTTTGGGTATTATTTTTAAATTAACCCCTTCAATGCTGAGTGCTATTGTGATTTAAAGATTGTATGTTTTTCCCCCCATTCATTTCTGTGGCAGTCATATTTTAACCACGAGGAGTACAAGTCTTTTTTTAGGACCATTTAACCTTTTTGAATTATGTCCACAATTTGTGTGTGTGTGTTCACATAGCAATGCCACAAACTCACCAAGTGTCATACCATTCCAATGAAATAAAACATAAAAAAAAAAAAAAATCTAAAACATACAAATTTTTGGTCAAAACTTAAACATGAGGGTTAAACATGCTGTTTTAAATAAGTTAAATATACTTGAACTGTTTAAAATGTAAAATATAGAATTGCAGTTCAGCACAGAATCACCACATCAGTCTTTAAAAGAACAACAAAGCCAAACAAACTAACATGTTTTGTTTTTTTTATCTTTAAACTATAACAAAAAAGATAAATTTACTCACGACAGTCTTGTTCATCGGAGTCATCCTCGCAGTCATTGTCTCCATCACATAACCATGAGCGTCGGATGCATTTTCCATTATCGCAGTGAAAGTCTAGTGGTGAGCACGTGGGCAATACTGAAGGAATGAGATGAAATTAAAAACAATTAAACATCTAATTTCAACTTCTGACATTTTGAAAGATAAATAAATCTAAATATAAATAACAATAATAGCTGTTTTTGATGAGCGTACTTTCATTCGTGAATTGGACCGATCTGACTACATCTGTTCTCGAGTCAACAACTCACTGATTTAAATTATTCAGTCAGAGCGAGTCTCCAGTTAACATTTCACTGAATTCAAAGTCTGACTCAAAATGAGCCAAGAACGTGAGATCTTGAGAGTGAGAGTGGTCTTCAATGGCCTTCAAACGTTTGAAGGTCAAAATTACAGTTTCAATGCAGCTTCAAAGAGCTTTAAACGATACCAGACGAGGAATAAGGGTCTTATCTAGCGAAACGATCGCTCATTTTCTAAAAAAAATAAAATAAATGTATATGGTTTATAAACACAACTGATCACCTTGCACGTGCTTCCGCTTTCCGTATTCTTCAAAAAGCTTACGCTGTATGTCCTACACCTTCCCTATTCAACTTACGGAACGAACGCGGCGCCAGTTCCATTTTTTCCGTAAGTAGAATAGCTTTCCGTATTCTTCAAAAAGCTTACGCTGTATTACGCTTCCCTGTTCTACTTACGGAAAAAAACGGAACTGGCACCGCTTTCTTTTCCTGGAGCACTATTTTAATAGGGTATCTGTACTTTTACTCAAGAACTTGATTTGTGTACTTCATCCACTACTGGTAAAAATGCAGAAAGTTTTCTGTGATGGGTAAGTTTAGGGGTAAGGGACAGAATATGTAGTTTGTACGAAATCATTGTCTAAGGAAAGTATGGAATCCCAACAATAACATCTAATCATTCCTCTTTAGATACCAACTTTTCAATTGTGGGAAACAAGCCATTCTGCAATATTCTCCTGAACTCCAAAGCATTAAATGACTTTTCACAGTGAAGCAGCTCACCAATACCAGCAGCTAAAAAGGCTCCCCACACAATGACAGCTATTCCTCCATGCTTCACTGGTACAGATGCATTTATTATTAGATTTCCCACACCACTCTGGAGCCTCACCATGCAACTCGTGTTTCATTGGGATTTATCACTTCACAGAAAACTTCCCATATTCTGCCAAAAACTTCATTCTGTCTTTGATGTTTTTCTGAGACAACAATGGCTTTTTAAGTAGTGCATTTACTTGAATTTGGCTAATTTCCTAACCAATGATTTGTGGTTAAGACAATTAAAAGCTTAGTGTGTAGCCATTTTGGCCCCTTTTAGCCGAGGAGTGTGTGTATAAAAACCTGTACAGAAACCATATATCTATATGCGTATATGTCCATAGAAATGTGTGTGCATGGTAATGTTGTGCATGTCTGTGTGCGTTTTGTGTAGTGAGCTCTTCAGTCTTGTTCCTCATTAGGAATCTACATGGAGGAAGAGACTCCTGAGCCTTTCTGTGTTCTCAGGCTACGTTAGACTTTGCCTGAAGGCAGCATTGACAAGAGGCCATTGTTAGGATGGTGAGGGTCCTTAATGATTTCCCTAGTGCTTGTTCTGAACCTCCTGGATTAAGTATCCTGATGCGAGGGTAAAGGGCTTCTATATGGCCCTGTAAAGAGTGACACGCTCAGCTGAGCACATCACCCTCAGCAGGGTCATTCAGCCCTGTCAGGTGCAGTTTGTGAGGTGCTGCCCAAAAAGATGCTTTCTATTGTGCTGTTGTAGAATGATGTCAGAGCCATCCTGAATTTTGCCTTCTGTACCACACTGTGAATGTGAACTATTCCTTGTGAAAAAGAAGAGTTCCTTAATGGTATTGAACGTGCACTTGTAGTTTACTTAAGAAAATAGTATATTTAACACACTGTATGTGCAAATAACATAATATTAAAGAAATAAAAGGCCACTTAAGTGCACTTAAAGAGCGTACACTTTCATTAGTCACTTAAGCACACTTTTAAAAAGTGCACTGTTAAATTAATAATGTTAAATTAAAAGTTTTAAAGTAAATTTTTTACATTTTATATTCAAAATTGCATTTAAAGCTGCAGTCCGTAAGTTTTGCCTCTTTGTCGCCATCTCTGTTTGAAACCTGCAATTGCAGTTATTTGCGGAATTATCATCTTTATGTGGGTTGTGCATCAGCATGGCTCCTCATTGCGGATTAATCTAATGTTTGCTGTCAGTCACCACATCGGTGTGGATACTTCGGAATCACAGATTCAACGTCTTGGAAGTATGACCAAAGTAAGAATTTTCAGTGGAAAATGTCATCTGAACAAGTAACAAATCTGCCACTTTTGTTCTGAATAATTGAGAGTAAAAAAGCATTACAATAAATCGCGCTGCCAGTGGTGATTAAATCTAACTAACGCTTAGCTCAGATCACATCAAACCATGCAAATTATTATTATTGTTATACTTTCTTCTCAAATTGTTAGTGTTAACAACATCAGCGTTGCGTGACTATGTGTATTTAGTGTGTATTAGCGTTACCTGTAGATTTCAATTTCTGTACAGTCTAATCTCTAAAGTTAATCTGTCATCCCATACAATCCGCCATCCAAATGATAAGTTTAATTATTGCAGCTGATGTGAGAATTCTTCATGTAAACAGATGTAACATAATGATGACTTATAAAACATTATTACAAGTTTACCGTTGTAGGCTAAGGTAAGGAGATAGTTTTGAACACTGGCTGGTTATGTTCTCGTTCAAAAATCGATATTTGATCATTTTTAAACCAAAAAAAGTTACGGACAGCAGTTTTAAATTTAATATATTTTTAATATACTAAAGTGCAATTTCATCAAAACATGACACATATGTTTTAAATATAAATGACATTGAAGTATACATCAGTTATTTTACTCTAGTGCAGTTGTCCCTAGTTAGCACTCTAATGTTCAGCTAATTGCTTTTAATATAAATTTAAACTACAATAAATTGATGTATGACTTTCATGTCAAGTGTCCGATAACCTCACATTCAATTCACACTAGGTATATTCTTTTAAAAGTATATTATTTCCAAAATAAGTACTTTATAAGAAGAAAACTACTTCTTTTTTACAAGGGTTGTATATACATGCTAGACAAAGCTGAATTAAGTAGATCTGTTTGTCATACTTCACAAAAAATGGACTTCAGTTTCAGACTACGATTTCAGTCATGCTAAAATGCTATTTACATGACATTTTAAAAAGACAAATGATGGTTTTAGTCTGACTGAAATTGACTTTTAAAGTGCATGTAAATGCACTTTGTGATGTACAATCAATTTCAATTGTATTCCATTTGTACAATCAACTTGTACAACTCAATTGTACAATCAATTTTAATTGATTGTAGATGAATTCTCACTTCATCCTAGTGCTCGTTTTGTTCTGTTCAAAAGAATCACGTCACTGTTTTAAAGACTGAGAAACCACTACAAGCTCTACAATGCATGAGTGACATTTCTAAATGTTTTAGACTGAACCGCAAACCAATTCAGAACATTTTGCTATCCCGTTTGACCAATTAATAGAAAATTCATTTGAAGTGCACTCAATACTGCAACAATTGAAAAGATATTCCAGCAAACATATACATGTATGCTACCTTTGAAAATAACTTTTGTAGCCAAAGCAGAGGACTAAATAACAATTTTACCTGTCTTTGAATAAATAAATGTGTGTGTGCATGTGTATTTGTTTTATGTAATTATATTAAGTTATTGCATTCTCATGAATGTGTGTGTGGTAAAAAAGACTCACTGCAGCCGTCTTCATCACTGTGATCTCCGCAGTCATTGTCCCCGTCACACTGCCACTGCGCCGGGATGCATGTGCACTCGCCAAATGCACTGACCGCACATGTGAAGTGATTTCTTCCACAGGAGCATTCGGCAGCACTTAAAACACCTACAAAATACACATAAATACATGAGGTCAGAAGGGGATTTAATCATTAGTTCATTAGCCAGAAAATTTAAAAAGGATGTGGGCTATTCTAAATATTCAGATTCGATGGATTTTAAGTTTCTTCAGTAACACTTTGTAACAAAGTTTGATTATAAGTGAAGGAGGCGGGATTATCTTACGGCATTTCTTAAAAAAACTGTTATTTTATGCTAGTTCATATTGTTAAATTTAAAATGTGACGGATAACATGTAGCTCTTTGGGGTCACAATTATCTTCAACAACACATTTTTTCTTTTCCATTCAATTCAAACCCCCCCGTCGTCTCGGTCTCTCACTTCCTAGCTGTCAGTCTGAGATCTGAAGTTCAAGAAAATACAGAGGTCTCACCAGGCACAAACAGCAGATCATTATCCTGTCTCAATCACTGATTGCATCTTTCTATCTAGAGAAATGCAAAGAATGTTTATGAGAATCACCATTGGCTCATGTTCCCAAAATCACATGAGGCAAATTATTAAACAAAATAAAGGTGACCCTTGTAATGTCACAGACAAGATAAACACTTTAAATCCAACACAGTGAATACAAGTTCATCCAACTTATTCCAACTAAAATGACTATTACACTACTACTCTCAAAAATATGCTGCAATGCTTGCAATTTCTTCTAAACACAATAATTCAAGGATGTGTCTTGATTATTCCAGCCCACCTCCCTTCTTTCAAGTATGTGGTTAAATATGTATATTTCATGAGAATGACTATTTACTTGGTTTAATCATTTGCATCTATTTATTCCTCTCTGCTTCATCTCACTGTATTAAAATTTGCTTGCTTTGGACAGGATTATAAGAAAGTAACCGAATAAAAAAAAAATGTAGGGAATCAAGTAGAGTGAACTTGGCATGTAGAAGCACATGGTTCTGTGTTCCTTTTTGGCAAGCTTGAATAATTACAGCCCTTCTCTTGTGGGAGATCAAGTTATATATGCCATGTTTAGTCACTAAATGGAGCAAGACATTCATCATGTATGCTTTAAAGCCTTGCCATTTCTGTTTCAAAGTCAAAAACTCCTTAATATCTTTGAAACAAAGCAAACAACATCACTGATAAAAGTTAAATATATTCTATATACATAGTCCTAAAGCAAATTTGGGTGCTTGTAATAATATTTTTACAAAAACATTTATTATTAAAAGGTGCAGTAAACAATTTCTGAGAAAAACTGCTGACATTTGAAATCATCCCAAACAAACACACCCCTCCCTTCATTGCTCCAAACCAAAATGCACAAACACACAATGCAAGAGTGAATGTCTCTTTGTCATAGACGAAGATGATGACAAGAAAGAACAAAAAACCTTCCCACTTCGGTCTCTTCAGCACTGGAAAGCTTTTCTAATATTAAAGTGGGTCCTGAAGCTCTTGCCTGATTTTAACCCTTCTTTTCCCAGTGATATTTCACTGACCTTTTCTCTTTTATAATGTCTTTCAGCCATCTCTCTTTCTACAGTCTTTCTTCAAATGCCCCTCTTACACTCTCTCTCCTCCCCATCATAAGTGGACACGCCCCCTACTGCTGATTGACTACAAGTGCGTTTGTGGTGCTCAGTCCAAACATTTTCAACAGTAGTTCTCAGAAATCACTTACTACACTTTTATGCACAAAATACGCTTACTGATATTGCTGACAGATCTGATATTTGACAGTCAGCTAAACAGGTAAAAATGTCTTTCTGTAAGTGATACATACATACATACATACATACATACATATAGTCACAAACATATTTGGGCACTTAGAATAAAGCAATAAGCCCCAAGAAGCCGTGGTTTACAGTGAATTTATAACAGCCAAGGGCGTTGTTAGTGGTTATATATTCACTGTAAACCACGGCTTCATGGGGCTTATTGCTTTTATAAAATAGTTACCACACAATACAAATATTAAAGCCAAAAAAATATGTATCAATGCAACTTTCATGAAGTAAAATCATTTAAAGCCTTCCTTCCGCAGGAAAAAAAGAAAAAAAAAAAGAAAAAAAAAAAAATCGCCCCTGACCATGAACAGCAACAGAAGTTACATGTATTACGCCATTAGATGGTGGCAAAGATTGTCTTTATAAGCGAGTCACTCAGTCGCAAAGTCTTTTATATTGAAACTTGTTGTGAACATGGAACAAGACGCAAATGACAAATGCTTTGACTAGTGCTGTCAGTGTCAGCAGGGCATAAGAAAACCCATTAAATGTTAAAAGGACAAGATTGCAGTGGACATTCAAACTGATTTTTTATTATGAATATAGGACTGACCTGAAGGAAAATGCTAAATCTGAATGCAGGTAATACACTCGGTCACTCGATATCTCTCTCACAATACTCTTCTAGATAATGCAGTAAACTTCAATGAACACAATCAATTAAGAATATACATATGTTTATGTTGCTAAGAGTGGTTGCTAAGACAGAAACAGCAACATACACACTCAGTGGAGCACCGTTACTTGCAGTGCTCAGCGCAAATGAGTACACCCTCTTTGAAAAGTAACATTTTAAACAATATCTCAATGAAAACAAAAACAATTTCCAAAATGTTGACAAGACTAAGTTTAATATAACATCTGTTTAACTTATAACATGAAAGTAAGGTTAATAATATAACTTAGAGAACAAAATGTTCAGTTTTACTCAAATAAGGGTGATGCAAAAATAAGTACACCCCACTGAAAGTCTCTGAAGCAAAGCTAAATTTTAGACTACAAATGTCTAATTTAACAAGAATTCAACCACAGGCGAGTCTAATTATTCATTACACAGGTGTCCAGCAGACAGTTGACTATAAAAGGGTGTTAAAACCCCTTTCTATTTCATGCTTTCAGCAATGGCACCACATGGAAGAGAAATGTCTGAAGAAAGAAAAGACCTGAGAAAGAAAATAATTTCTTTACACCAGAAAGGTGAAAGCTACAAGAAAATCAGCAAAGCTTTACTTATCAGTCAGAATACTGTAGCAAAATAGGTACAAAAGTTTAAAAAATATGGAACTGCAACCATCTCACAGAGACGTCCAGGTCATCCACGGAAGTTATCACCTCGACAGGAGCATCTTCTGATGAGAAAGTCTATCTAAAGTTGAAGAAAGCCAAACTGGGGTGACTATTTCCCATGACACAATACGGCGTACAGAACAGAGTGCAGAGGAATGGCATGCATGGGTGCCATCCACAAAAGAAGCCTCTCCTAAAGCCCAGGCACAAAAAAGCCCACCTAGAGTTTGCCAGGGCCCATGCTGTCAAAGATGAGGACTCTATACTCTGGAGTGATGAGACCAAGATAAAGGTCTTTGGAACTGATGGCTTCAAAACTGTATGGCGTCGCAAAGGTGAGGAATACAAAGAAAAATGCATGGTGCCTACAGTGAAACATGGTGGTGGCAGTGTCCTTATGTGGGGCTGCATGAGTGCTGCTGGTGTCGGGGAGCTGCATTTCATTGATGGCATCATGAATTCAGAGATGTACTGCTCTATACTGAAAGAGAAGATGCTACCATCACTCCATGCCCGTGGTCGTCGTGCACTTTTCCAACATGACAATGATCCTAAACACACATTTAAGGCCACTGTTGGATTTCTGAAGAAGAACAGGGTGAAAATGATTCAGTGGCTCCTGATCTGAACCCAATCGAACACCTATGGGGAATTCTGAAGAGACAAGTTGAACATCACTCTCCATCCTCTCTAAAAGAGGTCATTCTTGAAGAATGGAAAAAGGTAGATGTTTCAAAATGTCGCCAACTTGTTCATTCCATGCCTAGAAGACTTGGTGCTGTCATTAAAAATCATGGAGGCCATACAAACTACTAGATGTAGCAGTTTTTGTTGTGGGGGGTACTCATTTTTGCATCACACTAATTTGAGTAAAACTGAAAAATGTGTAATCTAAGTTATATTATTAACCTTACTTTCATGTTACAAGTTAAACAGATGTTATATTAAACTTAGTCTTGTCAACATTTTGGAAATTATTTTGTGTTCATTGAGATATTGTTTAAAATGTTACTTTTCAAAGGGGGTGTACTCATTTACGCTGAGCACTGTATGTAATGTGGTCAGCTGTGTGTTTTCGGGAATTTACAACGACTTCCAACACGGCTCAACCAATCAGAATCAAGGGCCAGAACTATCCGTTTTGTAATAAGTGTAATTTTTTGTCATATTTTAAAAATGGCTAAAGTAGACTTTAAAAATTAGGTTTTGTCCTTATATATTTGTTTGCTGTTAGTTGTAACGAGTGTTTCTGTGTACTTCACTATATATGTTGGTGATAATACAAGAGAGAGACAGTTTATGGATAATATTTTAATGCACACTTGCAGTGTTTTATTAAGTGCTTACAGTGATTTTTTTAAAGTGAAAACTGACGCTTCATCTTTTGTTAAGTACAATAAACGCCATAAAACTCATCTGTAAAGTTTTGGCCATCATTCGGACGGTACAACAGGCTTGCAGTAATAGCCTATAGTGGATAAAAACAACAAGTTATAATCATAATTTAACCAAACTTTACCTGTTCTATCTCCATGCAGCATATATTCGCAGTTTCTGACATTATAGTGTTTCCTGACTGACTCCTGACACCGGAGAACGAGCTCTTGAAGCTCCGCCCCCTTAGGCCGAGTGCAGCAGCTCATTTGCATTTAAATGGCGCGTTTTTGCTCAACCACTAAAAGTGGCAATTTTAACATGCTATAAAAAAAAAATATCTGTGGGGTATTGAGCTAAAACTTCACATACACACTCTGGGGACATCAGAGATGCATTTTACATCTTGTAAAATGGGGCATAATAGGTCTCCTTTAAAATGCATTCAAGGTATACATTTATCAGTATGACAACATAATCGCCATTCTAAATTTAGAGAAAACATACAATTCTAAAACAAATCAAATTTAATGCAATGAAATTCATACTTGAAGTGTGCCTTGACTGTCCAAAAATATTTTGGGGATACTGTTTTTCAGATCCATTGTAATTCATTTTGAATAATAGATAAATATAATAAATGCTTTTTAATCTATTAATTACACAGCCTTTATTTCAAATTCTTTTTTTTCCATAAATACATTTTCTCTGTGCTTAAATGCCAGCAGCCAACAATTGGCAGACGTTGGCCACATCCACTGATCTAGAGTCTTCTTATCGCATTTCAGTAGTAATTATGGTTTAGACTTGACCAAGACTTGTGGTTATGAGTATCTGTGTGCCAAAGCAGAAACCAGAAGCAACTGGTTGAGCGAGAGGATTCACAAAATTCTTTGTGCAATCTAAGATCATACTGATTAAATGTTTGAGTATGTATGAAAGCAGAATGTTGAACTTCAGATTAGGACACCGACTGGCAAGATATAACTAGTATTGATGAAGATTTTGGATTGCTCTACATTATATGTTATGTTATGTTTAGCATCCAGTAGCACCATCATAGAACCAGGACTGGTAAAACTAGCATGCAAATGTGGATAATAGGGTGGAAATAAAAAGCAATGAAGCTGTACAAATGTGCACCCACCCATATGCATTTCCTAAAAAAAGTAATTTATTAATTTCCTTATTTTTGCTCAAAGCAGATAAATATAGCAAATCTGAGAAGACCAATTAAGTGAGATCACTTGTACGATAAAAGAGCAGCAGATCAGTCTGTACTCAAATTATCCAAAACATCATCTTTTCATTTTCCAGCTTTCCATCTCAATACCACCCTTCCATTTGCTGAAAACCCCTCACATCTGGAATCTCTTCTCTTCCCCCCTGTAGCATTGGTTGCTCTCCGTTACAGACACTGGCAACAAAAAATGCCAATACCTCACTGTGTGTGCATGTGTAACTGCCGTTCTCTCTAATTTCTATACCGTGAAATTACCCCTCAACCACAAAGATATATCAACATGTCTTTCCAGAAAGCTGTCAGACTTCTAAGCTTAACCCCTCAAATGCGAAATGAAGACACAGCTGTGGATGTATGAACGGGAGCCACCCTTTCAGCAAGAAAATCTACATTTAAAAAGTTCTTCAACACTGATGATAGATTTGCTTACCACAGCTCAGCAGTACTGCAAGTTGCTTAATCTATTCATTGTGTTAGAAATGGAACAAATGGAAGGAATTTTTTTTATATATTTTGCTAATTTCAAAAGAGCAAAAAAATTCAAAAAGAGCGAAAAATGTCTTTGAAATTGAAGTGAAAATGTTCAAGTTTCTGAAACCAGGGTTATAATTAAGAGCATTTAACTAAAGACTAAATCCATTAAATAAAAAAAAAAAAATTTTTTCATTACTTGAAAGCTAGTTGCCAAGGCAACATCTAATTTTTCAGTTAAAGTTAAAAAGTAAAATAAACTAAAACTTGTATAGACAAAACTAATAGAAATGACAAACACACTAAAATTACTAAAATCATTCTTTAAAATCAAGATGAAAACAGAAAATGTAAAAATTAATATTGAATATAGTTTAATATAAAATCTAATGTAAATAAAAAAAATCTAATATAAGTTAATTCAAATATAATCTATAAGCTAATCAACAATAAAAACTAATTATACATCAATAAAATAACATGAAACTTGTCTACAACTGATTGTGTTTTAACATAAAACGTCAACATCAGCGTGATAAAGTTGATATGATTAGTCATGAAGAGTATGCTACTGTGTGATATTTGGCAATAATAATAATAATAATAATAATAATAATAAAAAGTTCTTGATAAAAGAATAGTTCACCAAACAAGAAAATTTGATCATACACATTCAAACATTGTGAAACGAGATTAGCCTTAAACACGTCATGAAATGTCTTGAGGCTTCAAGTTTAAATGTGAAATAAAATATGGAAAGTAGTCAAATAGGATTACAACTAAAAAAATATTATTTGATAATCAATTAATTATGTCGATTATTTCTTGGAGAGGCTCCAGCATCTATGCGACACTACAGAACAAGCATTTTGGAGAACGGATGCAAAAAGCCAAATGTTTTCCTCCAGACAAATGTGAAAACTGAAGAATATAAGAAACAAATATAAATCAGTCACAATGATAAAGAAAAACAAAAGCACAAAAAAGCTAGCGCTGCCACTCAACTGAACAGATGTATGAAAAATGAACTGAAAAATGTCCACCTGTAAGTGAAAATTTATTTATGTACTTCCGTCCCCTTCTCTCTGATCCGAGAAGGATGTTCACAGTGTTTCTTATAAGGTTGGGGGAAAAGATAACCTGAACTGGTTTTTGGCTTTAAAGTTTAAAATATCTGCAACACAACCATAACATAAGCCCTTTTTTTACAGCCCCGTAGAGGGCATCCCATTGCAGATGCCAAGTGCAGAGTTTTAGTTTTGAATGATGAGGTACAGTAAAGGGGAAAGATACAGTATGATGTATTTAGAGGGTTAAAAAAAAAATAAAAGAAAAGGGAAAAGGACTGGAAAAGAAAAATAGGGCTTGTCTTTGAGTGCCGGTTCTTTTCCATCAGTCAGCCATTTTTAATGAACTTGGCTGTTCTAGCCTGCATTTGAGGCAGAGCTGAGAGTCAGTGGGCTGAAGGAATGGGAAAGGGGAAGTGTAACGGTGGCATGAACGTGAAAGGAGAGAAAAGAAGTTCAAAATGCAGCCTCGACTCCGAAACATGCAAACAGAGTAGGGTAAGAAGGAAAGATGTCCTCCTCAAGAACAATGTGCATTTATTTTTAAATTGTAAACACATTTAGACACAAGTTTAGCATTTGCAGGATTATGCAATCAGCTAATGTGTTATTAAGGAAATAAATGGAAACATTTGCTAAATTATTTGTCATGTACTGAAAAGACCTCAAATGCTTTATGAAGAATGACAATGATGCCACTCTGAATCATTTTTGAGCTTTACTTACAATACGCCAGCCAGCGTGAACCAAATAAAATTTGACATTATGAAACTGTGAATACTGAAAAAAATTGGTGCAGGATTACTTTGAAATCATTTTCACTCAGAATTTTGCAATTAATTACAAAGAATGCTACAAAGAAATTCAACAGCAAATAACACATTGAAACAAACATGAAATTATTATAGTATTGTAAAACTTAATGTAGAAATTATTTTTCAAGTTGTAAATAAAACAGTGTATATGAATTATTTGGAGAATTTAAACATTAAAGCAGGTAAAAAAAAATAGGGTGGTTCTACCCATAGGTTGAGGTTTAAAAAAAAAAAAAAAAAAAAAAAAAAAAAAACACATGCATGGATGGATGAATCCTTCACAATAAGATCAATAACAATAACTAAATACATAAGGCATATTTTTATTTCATTCCAACTTTAACACTGGGAATGCAGAATGAATTAAATTAAATGAATCAGTTCACTTAAATGGCAAAATATGTAAGATTTTGTAATTAAAACATCCAAAAACCATTCAAACAATGTTATATATTTTGTTAACTTGTGTACTAACATTATACCAGATGTTTCCAAGAATGTTTAAATCCAAAGAAATAAGCAATTTTAACCAGTGTCCCGACCCTTGTCATTTCATCGCTATCAGTGACGTCATACCCGTGTTTCCCTGGATTTCTGGTTTTATTTAGTAGAAACCATGGAAATACCAAAAACACTTTAATATATTATGTGTCATTAGTAGGGGTGGGAATCGGAGGGTACCGCACGATACGATACGATCACGATAAATGGCTCACGATAACGATAATATCGCGAGTCAGTGATTCTGCGATAATCGATATATCGCTAGACAATCCTATAATGATACATCACGATATTGGTCTTAATATGAAAACAAAATGCAAGTAAAAAGGTTAAGTGCAAGTTAACGGATAAATCCGATCTTCAGTTCCTGCGATATATGTATATACATAGAGTTCACGTCACCGAAAGCAAGAAATATGAGGTGCATTTTATTGACCATCAGTTAATTTCAAACTCAAGGAACGCAATAGGAGAGAGCGGCAACCCCACTGGTAAGTTCTCATTACTTTTAATGAAGATAATTGTGTGTTATGCGTCTTACTTTCACTTTCATATGCGGCAGTTTGCGCGTCAGCTTGCTGAAGAGATCTGCGGCGATGCGTGATTCAGTAGCGCTGTCATATCTGACTCTCACATGTTTCAGTTTTAGTATTTTTGGGAGAAGTAAAATTTACATATGTAGTTTCAACAACCAGATGCATTTAGAATGATACAGACAGTTTTGACTGGAATGCGTCTCAGACAATCCCCTGAAGTGGTTTGAGCGATCGGATTTAAATCCGTCTCAAATGCGTTTCGGAGGGCATTTAGACCTGGTCTTTTCACGATCGGATAGCTATCTGATCAGAGAAAATGCATGAAGTGACCAGGTGCAAACAGACCCTTAGACGTTACAAGAGAACAACTGTTTGGATACATTTACAGGCAGAAAACTAATCACTGTTAGTCTTATTGTTTGAATCTCATTTTCTTGATTTTCTTGATCTAGCTTACTACAGTGTGCAACAAGTGTCTCATAGCAGCTGCCAAGCGAACGCACAGAGTAACGCTATAGCATCATTTTCAACACACTCAAATGTATCAAATATGATAAAACAGCGCTGCGTTACCCCACATACACTTGACCGGAAGAAGCGGAAGTGGCGACTGCAGCATAATAAAAGTTCCGCTGCTCTTGAGCCATGTGTCGCGCTCGTCTCTCATTAGCAATCGCTCCAGCGGCCTCGTTCCGCTCCCACAGCACTCGGCCCTGCTCTGCTTCATACTCCAGTAACGTTAATAATCTTAACCATGAACATGATTTCTGCCCGAGTCCTGTCCCGATTCTTTTCCACCGCTCAATCTCGGCAGAATCAAGATATGCCTTTATTTTGAATAAGCGATCTCTAGCAGCGAAAAATTACATATTGTGCCTTTTGCATGGCATTTTACATGGTTTTGTAAAAATGTTTGCATATGTTCAAAACTGATTTCTTATGCGTTTTTCATTTGTTTCTCTCACCCCAATTCCAAAAGTATTAGTGCAGAAAAAGGAATCCGCTGTTGTGTTCAGACACAACTTACAAACAGACTGTTGTACTGTGAAGTCGTATCTCTTCACAAAGAACCACAGAATTGCTGGCAGTTGGAGGGGAGACAAACTGTCATTGTTCTTCCCAAGATTTCTTCAAATGTAATACCTAACCCATCTTAGGACTTGTCTCTTTTGCAAAACATACTATTTTTCTGTTTTGGCTGCTTTGCAACAATATATATTGTGAAAAGGGCAATACAAAAATAATTAGACTAAAATTCACAGCAGTTAATAGTTATTCAGTCTCAATTTGGAAGAGGAATCAGTAATATCTTGGATCATTTTACAGTCAGCGGAGGTGATTTACAACAGTGTAAAACCACTAGGAGCAAGGGTAAGATTTGTAAACCTTTGAGTTCATTTGTCATGTTTAATCAGTAGTGTCATTATTAAGAGAGAGTAGGGTAAGCTGGGTCACACTTATGTTGTCCTGTAGGGAAGGACAAAGAAGACAGGAGATTATCTATTAAGAGATATCTATTAATCTCCCGTAGTAGTACTACAAATTACTATGGTTAACATTGCAATAGATTTTACAATAGTTATGTTTAACTAATTTATCTTAGTCAAATGCTTTTCATTTTGCCGTTTGTGTATGTTTTGAGTAGACAATCACTACACATAATACTACTACATATCATGACCACAAATATCAATAATTAAGAAATATCACCATTTGAACTAACTTGCATTTATGTTCCCTATCTCTTCTTCTTTTGTCTCCTCACCTGACTTTTATGAATGTTTGCCACATTCCTCTGATGTTCTTACTACAAAATACTTGTTTGACTCCATTCCAGTTACCCAGACACTGCTATATGCTCTATATTGTCTGAGCTACCAGCTCAGAAATACACCAGTGTAAAAATAAGCCCACCCAGAGAGCCTTTCACAGGACGCATGCATCAGCAAACTCTCCCTACACACACAGACAGAAACATCTCTGGATCAAGCTGATCTAAGCAGATGTAATGACTAAACAATTCCAGCACTGAAATGATTTGTCTTGAGGCTTAAGTAGCTTGTCTGGATAACCTACAATCTTCTATAGCCAAACTTGACTACCAGCATGAAGTCTAGTCTAGTTTGCAGTTTATTCTGGCCAAGACCGGCCCAATTAGACCATCTGACTGATTCAAAGAGAGTTGGTTTTGATTTGAACAAGCAGTTTAGGGGTATGTTTATCTGAAATAGTCCCAATAAAATATCAATGTAAACACTGCCACCTTTCTCATTTTAAGAAACATTTAACCCTCTGGAGTCTGAGGCTCATTTGGGGCCTGGAGAAGTTTTGACATGCCCTGACATTTGTGCTTTTTTCAGTTGTTCATAAACATATTAATGGAAAAAGTGTCATTACACTGTATTCAGCACAAACAAGGCTACAATAATATGTGAGGAACATGTATGTACATGTTTGTGTTTTTGAAGGAATAACATTTATGTGTGGTTATTGAAAAAACTAAAAACTTAAGTCACTGAAATAAGGCCAAAAAAGTATAGTAAATCTGTGTTTACCATACTTTAGGGTATTGGAGGTTGTAAACTAGAGTTTTTGCTTCAAAATTATGTAAAAATTATGCTGCCTACTCCTTCATATAAAACTAAATATATTGATTTAGTTTTTGTAAGACACTTTTTGCCAAGAAACACAGTATGCGTGGAGGCATGAATCACCACTGAATAATGGGCCATTCTCACCTGAGAAGACAAAAGAATTGCATAGTAATGAGCTGAAATGACTTGCATATTAATGAGGCATTTCAGTCAGGTAGGCTGTGAAAAAAACCTTCTGTGATGTCTCAAGCTCATCATGATATATGAAACATACAGAAAAATATTATTACAATATAAAGTAATGGTTTTATATTATACTTTAAAATATAATGTATTTCTGTGATGCAAAGAGTCTGAATATAGGCTTTTAGTTTAAAAGCATGCACATTTGGAGAAATATTGGATTCTCATATGCTTATGTCAATTTTCTATACAGAGGAGTTATATTTATTTAATATTCATTGTCATTACTATGAGCGCTGGTGTTTTCAATTCATACTTGTAGTCGGAGGGCGCTCTCTGTGCATTTTTAGTCCACAAATTCATCTAAAAGAAGAAGAGGCTATTCCATGAATGGAGTTTCCAATTCATACTGCAGTAGGGAGGGCGCTAAAGAAACAAAAACTCAGCTAAAATTCATCTATAGAAGAAAAGAAAATACTCCTTCAAAACATGAGAAAAAGAGAATGTCATTTTATTATGAGCTCTGACACAATCAACATGGCTTGGCTTTTCAGGAAATGTTGTAAAAGCGAGGCAGGAGATGGTGTTTTTATTACTCAACAGATGAGAGAGGTATTTTATTGAACAGATAAATTGCCATATGCAGCAGTTCATTGTAAAGCATTATCTATTGTGAAGGGGCATTTCATTATTGTTGTTGAAGCGCTGTGTTGGAATTTATTTTTCAAGGAAGTGCCATGTCTAATAATGGGTATAGATACAGTAACGTTTCCAGCTAGTCAGTTTGAGATCCTTTCCATCTAAACTGGTTATAGCTCTTAAAAGTATGGGGTAGACAATTGTGGAGAGGCTAGTAATAGCAAGTTAGCTTTGAAAGCATGAGATCCCTTCAGAGCGCTCTCCAAAGCCATGCCTCCTTCAAAACACATGTACGCACACAGCCAGAGCAAATTGTCATGAGAGACAGCGTTAAATTACTTCATATCTAAAAGCACATAACATTACAATAATAATGAATGTAAACAATTTACAGAGCTCTTACTTGTACCACCTGACTGCTGCAGATTCATTTCAGCGTTGATGGTGTTGACATTGAAACACATAAATCAGAGTCTGAGGACGTGAACAGGATAGAACGGGGAGCATTCAAGTTCTGAAGAAAGTGTAAACTGCCGTCGCATCAGTTACACTTTTTCCCTAAGTTGAATATGTTAAGTGTAGGACGTAGCATAAGCTTTTTGAACAGCAAGAGTTTTATACGTTCTTTGTACATTGAATAAGGAAGGCATCTGGCGGAAGCTAGATATTTTACTTCATAACTTGTTAAATATTGATTTTTTTTTTTTTTTACACAAACACATCGCTTTGCTTCAGAAGGCCTTTATTAACCCCCCGGAGCCGTGGAGTACATGTTTATGGTGAATGGATGTGGATGGAAGCACTTTCTTCAGCTCATACTCATTGGTCTCGTTCACTGCCATTATAAAGCCCGGATGCATCAGGATATTTATTAATATTACTCCGACTGTGTTCATAAGACAGAAGAAAGGCATATACACCTAGGATAACTTGAGGGTGAGTAAAGCTTGGGCTAATTTTCATTTGAAAGTGAACTAATCCTTTAATATTTAGACCACTTCTATTATTGATTGCTCTCAGGATGTAAAGAGTTTCAAACAGTATAACAAAAAGTGTTTATAAAACAAATTTTCTACCCTACCTTTAAGCCTAGTAGTGAATGATTTGTGAGCAGAAAGTTACCAAAGGGCCAAAAGATACATAGTGTACCTTTAATAAAGTCAATACATTGAATAAAACAAATCAAAAGCTGAAATGAGCTGAGATTACAGACATAACTCAAAAACAAAGCAAAATACACTATTCTGCTCACGGAAAGATTGTTACCAAGCGTCTTCAAACTCTAAATATCTTTTTTAAAATTTTGATGTCACTAACCTTGCAAAGTTTGGCAAATCTTGAATCATTTTTGGTTGCCACCACTTCACACATATTTATGAGTGTGTGTATGTAGCTTATAGTTCGTTCTCATTTACTCATTTATTGTGTACATTTACTTTGCATCGCCACAATGTTTGGTTTAAAATCCTGCTGTTAAGGACTATAAATGTCATTGTGCTTAAAGTCATGGCTTCTCAGCTGATCACTTGCACACAGTGCCAGATGTTTCGTTTGTCTTCATCCATCAGCAGGGAGGAATTCACCTTGAGAAGTGTAAGAAGATAGCTAAACTCACAAAGAAGGTCACAGAATTACAGGCACACACATATGAAAGTTAGTGGAGATTAATGAGATTCAGTTTTTGAGACTTGATGTCATGTCAGATGAAAGGAAAAAAGGATTTAGCAGTTGCTTTTCTTCATCTACACACAAAGTCTTCCACACATAAAGATGCTATGCATACACTTCTCAGAAAAATCACAGATGGGCTCAAACAGACATCTAGCATGCCTGTTTCTAATCCCTCATCTGACAGCACTCACTAACATCCTGTCCTTAAGGAAGAAGCAGCACCATTTTCTTCAAGGGTCACTTGTTTCCCTGTGGACATGCCTCATCTTACAAAGACACTTTTGTTCCATTTGAACTACAGCTCATCTCTCTGCTCTGATAAGTTATAACTGTGATTTCAAGAAAAATATCCTTCTTTCCGTTATTTGAATCTGAAAATCTCTTACATTTACTCAGTCACCAACTTTATTAATCTTTCCTGGTTCAGATCGGGTAGGGTAATAAGAAAGGTAACATCAGTAACTAAAGAAGAATATGAAAATGAGTGCAGCAGCCACAGAACCAACAGCAACAGTGGCAGATCTGTTACTACTTAATGTAACGTATAACATCCTCTCCAGTGATTTCAAGAAAAGTGGTTTTAAAGCCATAGTTATAGTTATATCCATGTATAATGTAGTACAAAACAGTAGGTGTTGCTTTCTTCCTATACAATACTAAGGGCTGATACATAGATTTCCACTAGCAAGAAAGATACATATAAATGGCAAATAAAATTAAATAAGTTATAAATACCTATTATTAGGGGTGTAATGGTACACAGAAGCCACGGTTCGGTACATACCTCAGTTTTGGGGTCATGGTTCGATACGAGTTCAGAACAACAGGATAAAGCAACAAATCCCATTCAAAAAAAAAAAAAAAAAAGAACTTTTACTATTGTTGGTTTCACTCAAACAATCCTTGTTCACATTACTTAAACTCATGTAACTACATTAACTTTTAACTTTTAACTTGTGTTGTTCCTACTAAAAGTGAGTATTGTCAGCTTTACTTAAGTGTTTGTTCAGTCAGCTTAACATTGCTGAGTGAAACGCACAAATAAATGTTGACAACTGGGCAGTGGATCCGTTGTTCCCAGCATGCTTTACAAGGGATTGGATTAAAGTGTTATTTTATTAAAGGTTAAAAGTTGTTTTTCAGTAAAGGGAAAGAGTGGCGCCTGTGTTTAGGCTGTGAGCGCTCATATACGCATGTTTATAGGACTGAACTCCTGCTCAATTAAATTGAGTTCGTTCAACGAGTTACAAGTGCATTTTGTAGAGCAAATAGTTAAGGTAAATTAAGTCAATAAATGTGTTCACATATATAATAAACCTTTATAAATTGAACATTTAACAAAGTAAACTGCACATATAAATATTATGTAACAGTGACAAATTCAATTGATTTGTATTTACTCAAAGAATTTTTGTCAGCTTTACTTGTATTTCTTTTGTTCATTCAACTAAATTGTTATTTGTACAAATTACTCAATATAGTTGCGTGGAACCACTTGACACTGCTTTAAGTAAATCCAACAATTCATTTTTTTGCGTGAATGCTAGGCTTCTTTTCATTTATTTTGAACAGACAGTAGTGCAAATTACAGTTTGTTCCACCAAGCAGCATTTAGTCCCCCTTGAGGTGGTCGGTAGGGCTGGGCGATATCTCGCATGCGATTGTCACGCGCATTTCGTCAGTAAAGCCGGTTCCCTGATTACCACTAAATCGGCATCACCTGCTTTCAAATGGAGCGCCATTTAATAGACAGAGCCATAGTTCACTGACAATATCGCGTTCATTATCGCAGATGAATCGCCTTCGATAATGAATGTGATATTGCGTAGCTTGTCAGTGATCTACGGCTCTGTCTGTTAAATGCCGCTCCATTTGAAAGCAGGTGATGGCGATTTAGCAGTAATCAGGAAACCGGCTTTACTGACGAAATGCGCGTGACAATCGCATGCGAGATATCGCCCAGCCCTAGTAGTCGGTACAGTGCAGCCTCCTTCACTAAGCAGTAAACATTATGCACTCTAGCATGTCATTATTTTTTGTAGGGCTGATTTAAAAAAAAAAAAAAAAGGTATTTGGTCACAATCACAATACTTATAACAGCGGAAATAATGTAAAATACTTCGTAATTTATGGTCATATAGATAACAGACATCATTTGAAACTGTAAAGGGTCTACTTTTATTTGTGTACAAAAAATAAAACATTGTGCTTTTGTAAAATAAAGAAAACAAACAGGATGCAGCTTTCTGCTGTCCCAGTTTTCTTTCCATGAAGTTTGTGGAGCGTGTCACAAAAATTAATCAAAACTTGGCATATAGACTACTAGTGTGCCGGTTAGCAAACAATATTGCATTACCACACACCCCCTTCAGGATTGGACATATTGTATTCGGCGTCTGACTGTATGAACCAAAACTGTGATGTCCGTGCCATGATGGTTCGGGACGAATACATGTACCATTACACCCCTATAAGAATATTTATTTAAGCCTTGTAACTTGTAATCAATATGGGCAATGCCACTGTATTGATGTTATTCCCAGGGCACTGGTGTCGATAACACAAAGTAAAAATTGGGCCCAATGTACTGTGCTAATATGTTTCGAAGAATGAAAGTCTTTTGGGTTTAGAACAACATGACAGTGAGTAACTGATGACAGAATTTTAATTTTTGGGTGAACTAACACATTAATTAAATGAAAATGTGACCAAACTGAACACTTATAGAGGGTTTAGTACAAGTTCCGAATAAATATCATATTTCACAACCTTTTATGGACAATAGAAAATATAAATATTATGTCTACCTCTTTCCTATTTTCCTCAGGATTATCATCCAGATTTAGTTTAAATCAACAACTGAGAAGGCTTTCCCATGCCAGCCCAGCAGGATATCAGAGCATGCTGTGTGAAAGCTTCTGTCTTCATCAAAAGACAGAGATGAACAATGCTGCCTGCGATGGCTGTGCTCTGAACAATTCACGTGGCTCTGCCTTGCTCAATACATCCACCATGTTCAGCATCAGCATATCCTCCAGCACTGAATATGTCTTGTGAAAGACAAACAAATTAAAAGAAATAGAAGACAGGGAATGAAGTTTCACACATGTCTGAGTTCTCAGGACCCTGAATGACCTTATTTAATATACATCTTTGACATTTTCTGTGCATCGCTCCCAGCAATGCCCATCCTTATTTGCTGGCATGCACAATATCCAAGTGCTGACAAATGAAAACCTTGATAATCCTATGAAAAATACTTAATAATAAACTGTTGTTTGTTATGAAACAAGGTTAGAGTGTTCTAAATGAGCATTAGTAATTTGCACAAGCCACACCCAAGCATCTCTATATAAGATATACATTTATTGTGTGTGTGTGTGTGTGGTGTGTGTGTGTGTGTGTGTGTTGTGTGTTGTGTGTTGTGTGTTGTGTGTTGTGTGTTGTGTGTGTGTGTGTGTGTGTGTGTGTGTGTGTGTGTGTGTGTGTTCTAGGAAGCTGATTAAGATGGACCTGCAAACATAAGTGACGTTCTTAAAGTTTTTTTGAAGAGTGTGTGTATGTGTGAAAAGGTTGGATAAAGAAATGGAAAGGTGAGGAGAAAGCCATTTACCAACTGAGCCGCATGTACAGAAGGGATAAGAGAAAGTCACTAACACAGCACATGTAAAAGCAAATGCAACTTTCGTGTTTTAAGCAGCTTTCTCGCAGTGTGCATGCAAACGTACTTTCTCTGTGGAGTTCCCACAGTATTTTAAATGCATTTTAAGCAGTTTAAACATCATTTGTAGCATAAAGCACAGTCTCCCGCTAGGCCAGGCCTAATAGTCATTACCATTGTCCTCAGTTAATGGGACACTATATCTTTTCTTTCCACCTAAAGCGACTTTCTCATTTTCTTTCAGTGCACAACAGAAGGGGGCCATGTGGCCAAATAAAATGTTTTTGGGAGTTAGTAAAGTGTTCTGTGAATTTGGAGTTAAAGCTCCTTTCGATGGAGTCCTTGGGAGTCATTATACAGGACTTTCATTAATTTACATTAAATTTACATTTATTCATTTAGCAGATGCTTATGAGGAATACAAGCAATTCACCTTAAAGGGTTAGTTCACCCAAAAATGAAAATTCTGACATTTATTACTTACCCTCATGCCGTTCCACACCCGTAAGACCTTAGTTCATCTTCAGAACACAAATTAAGATATTTTATTTGAAATCCGATGGCTCCGTGAGGCCTCCATAGGGAGCAATGATACTTCCTCTCTCAAGATCCATAAAGGTACTAAAAACATATTTAAATCGGTTCATGCGAGTACAGTGGTTCAATATTAATATTATAAAGTGATGAGAATATTTTTGGAGCACCAAAGGAAGATTCGGAGCAGAAATGAATCAGTGTATCAAATCTTGATTCAGATCGCATGTCAAACTGCCAACGGCTGAAATCACGTGACTTTGGCGCTCCGAATAGCAGATTCGATACACTGATTCATTTGTGCTCCGATGCTTCCTGAAGCATTGTTTTGAAATCGGCCATCACTAAGTAAGTCGTTATTTTGGTTTTTTTGGTGCTCCAAATATTTTCTCGTCGCTTTATAATATTAATATTGAACCACTGTACTCACATGAACCGATTTAAATATGTTTTTAGTACCTTTATGGATCTTGAGAGAGGAAATGTCATTGCTCCCTATGGAGGCCTCACGGAGCCATCGGATTTCAACTAAAATATCTTAATTTGTGTTCTGAAGATTAACGAAGGACTTAGAGGTGTGGAACGGCATGAGGGTGAGTAATAAATGACAGAATTTACATTTTTGGGCGAACTAACCGTTTAAGTAATAATATAAGAAGTGGCAGCAATACAAAGTTTCAAACATTGCCCAGAATAGTACAAGCTAGCATTAACGGCATCCCTCCGTGGAACGTGATTTCATATTTCATTCATTTGTTCAGACATATTAATATTATTATGGAAATATTATTAGGTATGCATATAAATGGTGCTTCAGCTTACAGCAATAACAACACTACTTCTCTCATTAAAAAAAAAAGAAATCAATATTTTCACTTGAAATCAAAACCGGAAATTCTTCTTCTTTTTTTTTTTTTATTCTTATTTATTATAAATGATTTGGCTTATCCGCGCATATTTTTTTTTTTATTCATGTGACTCAATCTTTAATCAAAATTACTTCCCCTCCCTCCTCCAGCGACATCTCTTCTCTTCTCTGATGATGTCTTTACTGGTGCAAGGGCAGGACAACCCGTCACTCACAAGAGATAGACTAAAAGCAAACCACAACTTTCCAACCATCCAATCAATTCCCCACGGACAATATCAAGTCTCACTCTACATTTTTCCGTTTAAAAAGCTGTTTCACTCTGATATACGTCACAATAGAGAAAAAAAAACTAACGCAACTTCTATTTCATGTTGACTTTAATGATTACATTTACTTTTGTTTCTTACCAAAACATTGTATATCAACAGTAGACTTGAAAAAGATGGCATGGACTACATTCATGGTGCTTTTAAAGCTCAACATACAATATCCAATTATTGCCATTGAAAGGGAAAGGGTGATAGGGATATTTATCAGAATTCTGCTTTTTTATGATCCTCAAAGTAAATTTTTGGAAGGCAAGGGGCAATCGTAATCTTTTACATCAATTCTTTGTGAATAAAAATAGATGTAAACTTTTGTACTGACTTGTTTATGTAAATTCAGTTATCATTTTGTCTTGTTGAATTTATGTACACATCTGTTATGTGAAAGAACTTATTCAAATGAAATGCAATGTGTGTATCTAAAGAACGATTACATGCTTTCATTTGGCCTGCCCTTTATATGCTAGTCACATTTTGTGTTCATGTGATACACAACATTTTAGAAAAAATTGTGGAATCATCTGATCAATATAATTTTAAATAATTACTGTGGCCAGTTGCATAAACTGCTTAGACTAGGCTTAAAAGTTAAGACAGGTCATAACTTTTTAAAGTCACTTACATAAAAACAGGGGTGCCCATCCTTGTTCCTGGAGATCTGCCTTCCTGCAGAGTTCAGCTCCAGCCCTAGCCCTGCTCAACACACCTGTCTGTAATTATCAAGTGCTCCTGAAGATCTTAATCAGCTGATTTAGGTGTGTTTTATCAGGGTTGGAGCTAAACTTTGCAGGTAGGTAGATCTCCAAAAACAAAAATGGGGCTGGGCACCCCTGCATAAAAAGATAGATCATTTTTATATAATTTGAATTGGAAAAGTGAGATGGATAACCCCTTGGTTAACTACTAGTTGGTCAAAATAGTTCAGTCTTAGCAGAGACTTAGCATAGTTACAAAGTTTATGAGAGAGAGAGAGAGAGAGAGAGAGAGAGAGAGAGAGAGAGACCGTTACTAGCAGGAGGTGGACAGTCAGACTGTGTTTTAAATAGCCCAAATTATCAGCTGTTCATATGGTGATGGCATTTGCTCAGAAAAGTATCAGTCATAAGAATTCCTACAAGGACAGGAGTGCTTTTAATAGAGCGCATGTGGCCTAGAGTACACAAATAAAACACAGGACCTCCCAAAGCAATCTGAAGAAATCTAAAGGGAATCTAATGTAATCTTTTAGATAAGAGCTTGATATTCTATGAAAACATTCATTAAAGGGATAGTTCACCCAAAAATGAAAATTTGATGTTTATCTGGCATCCAAGATATAGGTCTTATAATGCATGTCAATGGGAATTCCATCTATAAGAGTAAAAAAAAACATGCACAGACAAATCCAAATTAAACCCGACACCTGACGACACATTGATGTTCTAAGACACAAAACGATCGGTTTGTGCAAGAAGCCAAACAGTATTTATATAATTTTTTACCTTTTACCTACACCACTATGTCCAACTTCCTTGCACATCCGGTTGGTGAGGTCTGAATGCACTCTGATGCCGGAAGTGATCTCTCGAACTCATTGACATATATATGCAAGAGATCACTTCCGTCATCAGATCATGTTTTCAGACCTCACCAACCGGATGCAGATGGACATAGTGGTGTATCAGAGGTAAAAAATGATATAAATACTGTTCGGTTTCTCACACAAACTGATCGTTTCGTGTCTTAGGACGTCAATGTGTCGTCACGGGCCGCAGGGTTTAATTTGGATTTGTCTGTGCATGTTTTTTTTTATTCTTATAGACGAAGTTCCCATTGACACGCATTATACGACTGACAGACCGCAACGGTTGGAGTTAAAAATCATCATTTGTGTTCTACTGAAGAAACAAAGTCACCTACATCTTGGATGCGATCCCTTTAATAGGGGTGTTACGACGAGATAGTTAGCTCACGAGACAAGGCACGAGATTGAGTTCACGAGTACGAGATGAGACGGTATTTTTACACAGTATTTTTAAGAAATCCTCAACGACGAAACACATGACTAGAAAATAGTCTGCAAGTGCTTTTGAAATAAATGCTCATCTTGTAATGAATGTCATTTCATTTCTACTTTGAGTATGAATTATCATATGCAGTAAAAGACAACAATGATTGGCTCAACTGACTGGCTTCTCTCTTTGAGCCTCTTTTGACCTCCAAACTGAACTCCTTTCACAAATTGATGATAGAAATAAAAACAGTATAAATAAAAATGAATAACACAGTTTTCTCTTAGTCTAAAGTGCAAACAATAAACCATAATCAAAGTACTCTCTCAACACTGCAATAAGTGCAAACAGAGACCAAATTGTTCTTAAGATGGTTAAAACTACACAGCCCAGCCTAAGATAGCTTTCATATTGGGAGATATTTGCATGCATCAGGGAGCCGCTTTCATAATGTGGGGTATTGAAATCGTGTTTGAATGCACGTTCGCATTTTACTTTCTCTGTGAATAGGGAGCGGTGCTGAGCAAACATTCTTCAAGATAAGACATATGTTAGATGCATAGGCTCTGTTGTGCAACGAATCCTCCGCTATGGTCTTGAACTCTGTGAACTCTGATGATTCCTGCTGCACTACGTACATTGTGTTGGATGAGGTGGATGGAATTGAAGCGACCGTAATCCAACTGAATTAAATGGTTTTTATTTCTAAAAAGCAAAATGACAGCGGTGTAATGTAAATGTAGCGATGGCATATTCTATCCTAATTTCACCCTCACACTCCGTCATGGCAATTTCGCAAGACAGCTTTTCACTTGATGAGAAATCTCATCACATTTTAATCTTGCGAGACCTTGTGGCACGATATCTCGTCACACCCCTAGACATTAATCATCAAATTCACTGTAACATCATGCTAGCAAGTGTCAGATCAACTTCCTCCATCAACATTTTTACCAAATCTTTTACGTTCTCAATTTCATTCTTTGCAACTGTACCCTTTACTCGCCTCACTTCCACAAAATCAGATTCAATATTTTTTACAAAAAATGCACAGGGAATTACAAAAACTTTCTGAACTTTATGCAAACCTGCAAAAATGAAATTGTTTATGGAATATTTCAGTATTTATTGTAAATAATTTATCCGTACAAGTTTTTTAGGTCACAATAAAGAAGAGAAAACTCTCTCAAATTCAGTTTCGTGCAGACTTTAAATAAAACAAATAACAGTGTTTTTGGTGTTGACCTTCAATCAGTAAATAAAACCATACAAATAACTTGACTTTAGGTAAACAATGTTGATGTTTAATTAGCCTGATGCATATATATTTCGGTCTTGGTTTGAATAAACCATTTGTCTGATTCTTTTTCGTTTTTTGTGAAAGGGTTTTTTCCCTGTGAAAATATTTGTATTGTAATCCATTTTACAACTCACTGTGTATTACAGCTGCACAATTAATCAAAAAACATGAGCTGAACAACTTTAAGCCAGGTGTACACTGTACGATTTATAATAGTCCTTTACAACTGTTGCTTGTCAGATGGTAAAAATCTCTAGCATTAATTTTGATCATGGCTTGTCATGAAAAGAAAAATGGATCTGATGAAAAGAAAGATTGATTTGATGGTTATCGTAGGAGAAGTCACTGCAAGACTGCGCCTCAGAACTTCTGACATTGGCAGAATTTCACTGGAGGTAAAATTTGATCACAATAGTCATTAATCAGCTGTTGGCGAACATGTCAAACTAACGATCAAAGACTACAGATTTTGGCCAAGGAAGAGGAATCTTTTAGGATTTACAAAATTTGTCTCAGACAGCCAAATCTTGGCCAAAATCATACAATCGTACAGACAGCGTTCTTTGCATATTTCTGTATACAATCTATTCACTCTTTGGATAACATTTTTTTTTTTTTTTTTTTTTTTTTTTTTTTTTTTTTTTTATTAACCAACATCTTCTTGCAAAACATGTACAAAGTCCAAAGATACATAGTTTTTATTTATACATAAACTTTTGCAATATGACTGCTTTTTTTAAAGCATGACAAGAAGAATAAAGAAAAAAAAAAAAAAATAATAATAATAATAATAATAATAAAAAAATAGTGACAAAACCAATAAACACAGAACAACAACCTTGGATGGGATCCAAATTTTCAAAAAACGACAAAAAGTTAACCAGCCAATCTATTTACCTCAAGTTTTTGAAGTGTTGATCATTGTAGCCAATCACAGACATACCTGATGAGCGCATGAACACAAACGCCAAACGATGTTTACAAATCAAAGTGTGATATTTTTAAAATTTTAGTACCAACTTGGTATCGCGGTCGGTATTTTTGACACTATTCTAATGATTTACATATAGTCAATGTTTTGACTGACCCATGCGTAACAGCAATAATACAATTCAGAAAGGTTTTCAGCTCGTTTTGAATGTGCAACAAAGTATATGGCATGACATTTTTGTAAAGTCTATTACATTTACATCACAATTATTTGTGAAATTTACTAGCAATTTCTGAGTGCAAATTTCAAACAAATGGCAAGTAACACATTGAAATAAACGTGAAAGTAGAAGGAATGAAATTGTATTCTCTTGTAAAACAACTCCAATAATGTTAGTTTAATTTACAAAAATATTTAAGAATTTTTTTTTTTTTTTTTATAGTGTAAATATGGAGGGAAATAATCAACAGTTATGCTTTATGTCATAATCAAGCAGCTCTACTGTGTATTGCACATTTTTGGCTGTTACTGCATCAAAATTAGATAGGTAGCAATCTCTTGTAAAACAAATCAAACAGTCAAAGTGTCTGTTAAACAATTATTATCTAAAAACAGTAATTAATTGCAATTCTGTAAGCAAAATCCTTTGTAAAAAAGATTAACATCTAATAATTGTCAATGAACAAATATATTTCATGCACAGTATCCACTCCATTTAAAAAAAAAATAAATAAATAAAATAATAATCATTCAAAAGAGCAGTTTTCTATTAGTTGTCAAGTGAAACTCACTGCCCGCTTATTCCAGAGTGAAGCAGATTCCTGGGGACCTTTTGATTTTGTCAGCCTTGATGAGTGAACCCACAGCTTTTCCCACAAGCCTATACTGGGGAGGGTTTGTCCCACAATGCTCGGCAGGGGTGCGAGGGGCCCAACAAAAGCACCATAGGCAGAACGAGCTGCAGTTAAAAGTAGAAGGGAGTCGTGAAACTCACACTTTCTTATCCCTCTTTTCAATGTCCCCCCATCTCCCAAACCCCCACCTTGGAGAAAACCTGAGCCACAGAAAAGGGCTAAAAGGAAGAAGCAAAAAGAAAGAGGTTGATTGATTGAAAGCTGTAGGTAGGAAATACTTGAATCTCATACCAAAACACTAACAAAGCCAGTTCGCCACAGGACTCAAAAACAGCTTAGCACTCCTGAAAGGTTTTCACACACACAAAAAAAGCAGTTTAACGTCTAGGAGCAATGATGAATCAACAATGCACAATTTACCGTAGCTACAAAGGTACCCTATATGCAATCTCAAAATGGTGTCTGATGTGCTCACACAATGCAAAGATATGAATCGCTACAACAAACAACAGTTATAATGCTAGGGCTACTTCATGAAAACGTAACCTTCTCTGAGACAGTTCAAAAAGGATAAGGTTTCATGTTAGCATGATGAAATCAGAAAAGTGACACCAAGATTACACAAAACATTGGTGTTCATGTTCCCCTTAAGCATAAAACAGCTATTATGACTATTAAAGTGATTATGGCCCATTCTCCAAAATAAAATATAAAATTAAAAAAAAAAAAAAAAAACATGGAGCCCAACTCAAATCAACGAAGCCCTCTCAAAACTGTAGCAGTTAATGGATCAGTTTGTTCCCGAGTGTAAATCTGGGAAACAATGATACTCTAGGTACGGCTGCAACTAACTATTATTTTTTCCTTCAATTAATCTATAACATTTTTAATTATGATCTTTGATAATCAGTATATATAATGATTACAATACATCTTTCAAGTAATTTGAGATTATTCCTTTGGTTAACTCACCAGTAAATCACTATAGTGAAAGTTTTATTTAAACTTTTTTTTTCCTAAAAATGCTTACTTTACAAATGAAAAATAAATAAATAAATAAATAAATAAAAGTGGCAATAATTAAAAGGCATTTATCAGTAATACAAACCCAACAATGGCTAGTGTCAATTATACTCGGAAATGTCTGTGTATTATTTAATAATTCACATACACAAGAAAAAAAAATAAAAAATCTCTCCCAACTAATGCTGTAAACTATACAGGGAACCCTTTAATTCGGTACATTACTATAGTAATAAGAGTTAAAAAAAATATTACATTTTCAATTTTCAACTATTAAATTTAATCTAGTATTTGACCATTATGAGATTCAGCACTAGTCATCACTACCTGTGGATGCCTGGACGATTAATAGAAGTGTTAATTTCACCAAAATGTAAAAAAAAAAAAAAAAACTACCAACAGTTTTGTCAATGTCAAATTATTTTTTTGAGGAATTGTTTGTAAAATGAATTGAAATAGTGTGTATAACACACAAACACAATCTGAATTACATAACCAGATTCCAAAAATTACTTGTAATTGGAATATATTACATTTTAAAATGCTCGTAATCAGAGTTACTTTTCTATTGATTACATGAATACATGTTATTCTCACAATGGCAGTAAATTATTCATAATTCATTGATTCTACTTTGTTATATTTAAATTTTTCTTTTTATAAATGTCTACTGCTTTTATGAGAGAATGAGTTGTTTTCCACAGCTTATTGCATTTAACTCTTTTTAACAGCAAGTCACACGCAAGTAACTGCTATATGCATCGACCTAAAACTTCGACTTTTTGCAACCTTTTGAAGAAGTCTATTAAAATTGTTGAGATATCGCAAGCCATTGCAATATGCATATCAAAATATGTACATTTGCTATATATCGATTGATATATTGTGCAGCCCTAGTAAAATACCAATAAATAAAACAAAACATTAAAGGTCCCGTTCTTCGTGATCCCATGTTTCAAACTTTAGTTAGTGTGTAATGTTGTTGTTAGAGTATAAATAAAATCTGTAAAATTTTAAAGCTCAAAGTTCAATGCCAAGCGAGATATTTTATTTAACAGAAGTCGCCTACATCGAACGGCCAGTTTGGACTACATCCCTCTACTTCCTTCTTTAATGACGTCACTAAAACAGTTTTTTGACTAACCTCCGCCCACAGGAATACACAAGAGTTGCGTTTGTAGAGTGTGTTTGTCGCCATGTCGTCGAAACGCTGTTATTTTCATCCCGCAGTCCAATCACCGGGTCTGATTCCGGCTCAAATTGATAGGGTAAAATTAAAGACATGTTTACAATAACACGAGCGCATGCATCTCCACATTATGCATGACTTTTCCGGGCACGGTGCGCTCAGAGCTGTCGAATCACAACACAGGAACCGCTGGCACAATCAGAACTCGTTACGTATTTCTGAAGGAGGGACTTCATAGAACAAGGAAGTCATCAGCCCGTTTTTATGACAGTGGAAACAGCGGTATACAGATAAGTAAATTATGTGAAAAATACTGTGTTTTTTTACACGCGAAACATGAACGCATGTTATATTGCACACTATAAACACAATCAAAGCTTCAAAAAACCACGAAAAACGGGACCTTTAACAAACATATTACTTAAAAGGTTAGTTCACCCAAAAATTTAAATTCTGTCATCTTTTAATCACCCTCATGTTGTTCCAACATTCATCAACTCACACATCAGTTACGGTAAACAGAAGCTCAAGCATGTTTGATCGATGTGCGAGTACCAATGAGGTTCATTCTCGTTTGTTACGCAGCACGTTTGAGCTTCTGCAAGAGGTTTGTTCTCACGTGTCAAGCAGGTTCGGTTGAGCTTCTGTGTATGTTTGCTGATCGATGTTTCTATGTGAATAAATGCCTAAATTAAATCTGTTCGTCATATACAGTGATCGAGTCTCTTCAGAAATTTGGACGAAACCGCTCAATTCATATGGATTAGTTTTTCAAATCTCTTTTCTTAAAGCATCAAATTGGTAGTTGCATAGCTGTCAACGGAGGGACAGAAATCAAAAAATGTGTTAAATTTTATTAAAAAATATCTTCATTTGTGTTCCGAAGATGAATGAAAGACTTACAGGTTTAGAGCATGTGGGTGAGTAAATTACAGAGTTTTCATTTTTGGCTGAACTAATCCTTTAATTTCCGGGTCTTGTTCTTCACAGAAATCTATTGTATGGATTAGATCATAGTGCATGAGTTATGTTGGCCTCTTTTATGATGATATTTTAGTCGTTTCAAAGTTTGAACTAATCCTTTAGGAATATACACTTTTTGCAGTGTAGGAGCATGTTTGAGAATAAACCTAGCTTATTATAGCCATTTGTCTCAAGCTCCCGCTTCCTGTGTGTCTCTAATGTGGCAAGGCAAGAGAGATAAACTGTCCCCTGGAGACAGATAAGGTCTGTTTGAGTTAAACGGTTATTGTCAGTGAAAGTTTATTTAGAAGATTAGACATTTTGGTTTAGTGGGTTCTAATTTTATGCATTAAAAAATGTTTTAACCTTTTCCCCATTTAAAAAATTTACACTCAGACAAAGACTGCAGTAACATCAGTGGCCTAGAAAAATCTGTATGCCATGTTGAGATCACAGCTGAATAACTCACTTTATCTGCATAACTATTATAATTTCTACAATGGCATCATTGTAACCGAAAGATTGTGTGATTCTGCATGCATGACGAGATGTTGGTATAAAGTCTAAGATCAGCAAAACAAATGAGTTGGTGCGCCTAATAAATTTGCTTTTTACAAGAAATTACTATTTTCAGTCCTTCCACTTAATTTCAATATTTATTCAATATTTTACTTGCCATTTCTTTGTAATTATTTATTACATTTACTAGGAATTAGAGTGAAAATTGTGTACACAATGTCAGTTTTTACTGACTTCCACCTGCCACAAAACTACAAAAGGCCCTGGCTGGCTCAGAGATACACATTTTAAAGCAGCAGAATGGAAGCTGTATTTGCGAAGGCTCATGGGGCCTCTGATTGATAGACCCGTCAAAGACCAATAGTCCTGTGAGGAGCACATGTGTCATTTGCTCTAGACACAAGAGCAAAGAAAATAAAGCTCTGATCATATTTGCAGAAGAACAAAAGGAGACAGGCCGTGCGTCCTTTAGACAGGACGTGCTAAAACAGAGTGCGAGTTCAAGAGAGTCCCAGAGGGACTGACTGCTATTGACTGGGCACAGCTGATGGGCCAGTGGAGTAAAGAAAAGGGGGAAGGGGTTCCCCAAGAGAGCTGAAGATCAGACAATGGTTGAAGAAACATGCATTAGGCCAGTCTCTCCAAGCAGCTGGTGTGAACCTTACGAGATGGTTGGGCTGAGGTAAAGTCATAACTAATGACGAGCATGAGAGTCATGATGCATCAATCAAACTAAGATATTCAGGAAAAAAAAAAAGTTAAGTCAAGTTAAGACTGCATGATTAATCTAAATAAAACTGAAATGGATTTGTGAGATTATCAAATCGCAAAGGCAGTGATTTAGTTAGATAAATACACTAACAGTCAAAAGTTTGTAATAATTGCAAATTTTTCAATGTTTTTGAAAAGTCTCTTGGCTGTATTTATTTGATCAAAAAAGTAAAACGGTAATATTGTGAATTATTGTTACCATTCAAAAACAAAAATGTTTTCTACATTAATATATATTTTAAAATAAATTTGTCCTGTGATGCAAAGCTGAATTTTCAGCATCATTACTCGAGTCTTCAGCACAATCCTTCAGAAATCATTCTAACATGCTGATTTTGTGTTCAATTATCATCAGCTATTATTGATGCTCACTTATTGATGATGGTTATAATTATCAACGTTGCTGCTTAATATTTTTGATGTGAAAGTAGTGTTGTCAAAAGTACCGACCGCGATACCAAGTCAGTACTGACATTTCAAAAATGTGATGCTTTGAGCACTGTTGAGCGCATTCATAAACACCTCTGATTGGCCATTGTGTTCACGCGCTCATCAGATATGTCTGTGATTGGCTACAATGATCAAAGCTTCAAAAACATGTTGTAAATAGTCCTCAATGATGCTATTCATCGATACACACAGGAGCATTTGTTAGCAGGCGTCTATCAACAGTAGGGCTGTCAAACGATTAATCGCGATTAATCGCATACAAAATAAAAGTTTGAGTTTGCCTAATATATGTGTGAGTACTGTGTATAATTATTATGTTTATATAAATACAAACAAATTAATGTATATAGTTAAGAGAAATATCTTATTTATGAACAAAATATTTTTATTTATATATAATATAAATTATATAAAAATATAAATAAATACATATACTTGTATTTCTCAAATATATACATGAATGTGTTTGTATTTATATATACATAATAATTACACACAGTAGCTACACATATATTAGGCAAACTCAAACTTTTATTTTTTTTATGCGATTAATCGCGATTCATCGTTTGACAGCCCTAATCAGCAGACCGGTCCGCTGATAGACGCCTGCTATCAAACGCTCCTGCTTTCAAATTCAAACACTTCCGTGTGCTTTCAAGCGCTCCCGTGCGTTGATATTGTAGGCAATCACAGACATATTTGATGAGCGCATGAACAACTGCCAATCAGAGGTGTTTACGAAATCCGCTCAACAGCGCTCAAATAACACTTTTGTACTTTTGACATCAGCTTTAGTTTTTGCAAGTTGGAGTGCATTTTATGCTGATTTTGCTTTTGTCGTTGACCGTGTCCCATGTTCGGAGGGGACATTTAGAGATCACTCTAGACATATGGAAACAGATGGCTACTGACCGGGATATAAAAGCTGTGATGCCTGTGACAGACTACATTAATCCCCCACCTTCATTTGACTGCACACTCAGGAATACAGAAAAGAGCAGAGCAGCAAAGAGTCCCATCCACATACAAATAAGTTCTTCCTCCAGCAGGGAGCCACATTTAAGATTTTGGCAGCACTATGACCCAGATTTGCCATGATGTCCTGTCATCTGCAGCCTCCTCGTGTCTGGACAGCATGCTCATGAAAAAATTATCAGAGTAGTTGCTGCATACTTAAACAGTTCCAGTGGGATGCGGAGAGGCAATTTGAAAAACGTCCAGACACCATTAGAGAACACGGCTTAAGTGAACGATTGACCTCCTGTGGGAGAAAACCGTCATTTACACACTCGCCTTCAATCAAACAAGATGAAAAACAAACCTTTCTGACCCAAGCAAAGCAGCACACTTTAGCATACTTTCAAGAGTACATATTATGGATTTAAAAGCACAATATGTACATTTCGCCGCTAGAGGACGCTTAATCAAAGTCGTAGCTTGATGACGCCTTCATTTCATGGGAGGTGCTGTCTTCACGTCTACAGCTGGTGGAAAAGAATTTGTCGAGACTCGGGCAGAAATCATATTCATGGAGGAGCTAATGTATTAAAGATTTATTAACCTTACTGTAGTACGAAGCAGGGTTTGGCTGAAAGCTGTTGGAGCTGTTGAACAAGGCTGTTGGAGCGATTGCTAATGAGAGACAAGCACGACACACGGCTTGAGAGCAGTGGAGCTTTTATTATGCGAGTGCTTCCACTTCTTCTGGTCAAGTGTATGTGGGGTAACGCATTGCCATTTTATCATATTATGGCTTGTTTCCACCGAGCAGTACGGTACAGTACAGTTCAGAACACAGTTTTTGCCATTTCCATTGTCAGAAGTTGTGAATGGTACCCTAATTCCGAACCGTACCTTACCACTTTTTTGGGACCTTTCCGTTGTGGTACCTAGCACAGTAATCCATTAGCAAAGGGTGGAGCTAAAATCACTGCAGAATTTTGTTTGTTTTACAGAGAATCGTCACTTGTGCTTGCTACAAGGCGAATGACAACACAAGAGGTGCCATTTTTTAATAAAGTTAAAACACAATATCGTTTCTTCTTGTGACAAACAGCCACATGCCGAAGATCTGCTGTATGTCCTCCATTGTTGTTTACTGTGTCTCTTTCTTCTTCACGCAAAAATGATAGATCGCTACTTTCCGGCATACACCATGCCGATCAAGTAAGGGTACTATTGTTGCACACTGCAGTAAGCTAGATTGATATTAGGCATGGTAAAACATGGTACTCGTGGTAAACCAAGAAAACAAGATTTAAACAAAATCTGTGTTGAGCTGTATAACAACAATTAGTTTTCTGTCAATGAATGCATCCAAACAGTTGCTCAACTGTCTCATAACACACATAATATATTAAAGCATCTTTGGTTGCTTCCATGGTTTTTACAAAATAAAACCGGAAATCGAGGGTAATGCGGGTATGATGTCTGGATTTAAACATTCTTGGAAACATTTTCAAGTCAACAAAACATATAACTTTGTTCTAATAGTTTCTGAAAATTTGAATCAAAAAATCTTATATATTGTGCCTTTAATATACTTTAAAAGAGGGGGATCATTTTAAAATAACATTGTTGAAATCGAAACGATGGTCATCAACCAGCAACTTATCTGAATACAAAACTCAATCTTGATTATAATGCAAAAATAATGCAATGATACATTGACAAGTCATGGGACTCTGGAAGAAAGCCAAAGGCAATCCACCCATTATCACTATTTAGAGCTTCTTTTTTTAAAGTCTTATCTTGCATGCTTGGAACTTAGTCCTATGAATGAATTCACTGTGAAGAAGCCAAAGGGTTTGTTTGATCTTGGCGCTTTTCTACAAATCATGTGACTACTAACACAAGGCCCTCATCTGAACTCTATTCATTGCTTGCTGTTGCTGCCTCAACATTGTTAGCTGAGTAATTTTACCAGTGGTTCACAAGCTAATCTAATGGGTAAATTGACACAAAAAGATGGACTTTAAAGAGTTGGGCAAACTCTGTCCTGGAGGGACACAACACCCCTAAACAAAAACCTTTTGTTGCATTTGCTGCAAAACCACCAAAATAAACAAACAAAAAACAGCAAAAATATCAAAGCTATGTGGGACGATGATAACAATATGCAATTTGCCCCAAATTGTTTTAATGTTATTATTATTATTATTAATTTTGAAGGAAAGAAAAAATAAATAAATAAATAATTAAAAAAAAAAAAAAAAAAAAAAAAAAATCAATACAGCAAGTGTGATTCCAACCAGGGCTAGATTTATGCATAAACATTCTAGGCACATGCCTATGCTTGCATGTCCAAAGAGGAGAAATAATATATATTTTAAATTATTATTATTATTATTATTATTATTATTATTATTATTATTATTATTATTATTATTATTATTATTATTATTATTATTATTATTATTATTATCATCATCATCATCATCATCATCATTATTATTTCACTCTAATGCAAATACATTTTAAAATATTGTCGCAGTTGGGCAGAAATCACGCATCTCCATATTTTGTCTTTTTTTCTTCATAAACCATTACTATCGGTCACCCTTTACATCTATCTGTTGGTTTTTGCAAATATTTAACCAATAAAAAAAGTATTAAATGGAGCTTGTGATTAACCCTTGTAACTCCATTGAACCCTCAAACTGTCAGTCAAACCTAATAACTCTGCCCTGCCTCAATCTTAAATGAAGTGCTGCACACCTCTGCTTGTTTGCAATGCAAAGGTATAAAGAACTGGTTCTTTGACTAAGTACAGAGTTTTCTTTACTCAAGAAACACTATATATAAAGGTTAATGTTTTATGTTTTTGAGGAGCGGAGAAGAGTGTCTTAGTCTAGCATTTGCCATTGAGTCTTAGCCAATACGTTCTCAAATAGCCTGTGCGTAGCACTTCACCATTTATAACATGAGATTTTGGCCAAATGACAGAAAAAACTGAGTGTCCACATAGCTACAAATACAATAAACTTAATAAACTACAATAATAAACTACAATAACCTGTAAGTTAATGAAAATTTTATATGATGCACTTACTGCCTCAGATGCAGCCATTCTAATAACGGACAAAACACATACAGTATGTCCTTATTCGCTAGTCAAAAACTACGTAACTTCATTTGAGCTTGGTTTTGGTAAAATGTTAGTAATATAGTGACATATGCAAGTACATGATCATATATAAAGCCACAATATCAACTTTGACAACACATTGGGGTTGGGTTGGGGGGCAACAATTTATTTTGTCTGTGCCACAGTATGATTCTAACTTTTGTCACTATAATATCCTTACAAGCAGAGCTGGGATTTAGCGAACTGTAGAAACAGGTTAGTTATTTGTTTTGGTGTGTTTAAACAACCAACAAAAAGATTCACAAACCTCTTTAAACAGCTACTTTGCTTTACTTGTGAGTAAAGACACAAGAGACTGCATTACATATGCTCACTTGTTTCTGCTTGCTTTCTTTCTGCACCAAATAAAAGGAATATGCAATCATTTTGATCAAAACTAAATGATGTGGAGCAACAACAGAACAGTAGCTGTATATGGAAAACTGCACGTTATTACTAAATGCTGTAATTGTCCAAGGAGAATCTATTCATGGAAATTTTCATCTGTGTTTATAGAAAATACATACATTTTTGGCTTAAGTATTATAAATGTTAATATAGCTGCGAGCAGCGATGGCGGGCCCAAGCCCGGTGGCACCGCCACCCCGGTGGCTTCAGGGCAACTGTGCATGGCGGGCAATAGGCAGTTAAAACGGTTAAACATCGAAGGACTATGTCAAATTCACTCTACATTTACTGCACTATAAGGTGGTGCTATTAAGCCCCTCCTTCCTGCCTGTTTCTAAGGCTTTGCCCATGTCTACTGGCTAAGAATCCTGATGTGTGTATGGAGTTTCAAACAATTTGAAGCATGCTAAGAGTCTCAAAAGCGTCCAAAATGAATATTAAAGTTTGATGCGTTGCCAAGGTAATTCTGTTTGAGATATCACAATTCTTTTCAAAGGTCTACATTGGCCATGTTTTGACATTATACAAAAGAAGTTTGAAGAAAATCGGGTAAAAATAAGATGTTGATCTCAAAAGCATGCTGAAAGTGACACATTTTTTGCTTCCAGTTGGTGGCGCTATGGCTTTGAATCACAATAGTCACATCCATGTGATCAGCCTTGTACAACGAAGACTAAACCGAAGTTTAATCAAAATCAATTAATGTATGCAGAAGTTATAATACTTTGTTTCCCTTTTCTTGCCATAAATTCGTTGCCTCGACACGGCCAAACCGTTTGAGATATTCAAAATCCGTTTGCAATTAAACAACTTCAATGTGTTAGCAACAAGTTAAAAAAAGCTTGGTGTAAATTGGATAAACCCTGTAGGAGTAGTAGTATAAAATTCATAGCCTGTTTTTTCAAAAAATTTACGTTCAAACAAAAACAGCCGACTTCCTGTTGGTCGGAGCTAATGAATGTAAATTAGAAAATTGTCCGGCTTGATGAGAACAATATGTGTACCGAGTTTGGTGACTGTAGGAAAAACTAACCCCCCCACTTTTGTCAAAAGGTGGCGCTACTGAGCCCCTCCACCACGCCCATTTCTATGGCTTTGTCCATGTCTACTGGTTGACAATATTGATGTGTGTGTCGAGTTTCATGCAATTTGAAGCATGTTAAGAGCCTCAAAAACACTCAAGAATATTATTACAGTTTGACCTGTTGCCATGGCAACAATATTTCAAATATCAAAAATCCTGTCATAGGTCTACATCTGCTGTGTATTGAAGCAGTTCAAGTTTGAAGTTTGAAGCAAATCAGGTAAAAATAAGAGGGTGATCTCAAAGCATTTCAAAAAGTGATACACTTCCTGCTGCCAGTTGGTGGCGCTATAACTTTGACTCACAATAGTCACATCCATGTGATCAGACTACTACAACCAACACACTCGTGAAGTTTCATAAAGATCAATATATGTATGCAGACGTTATAACACATTTCCTGTTTCCTTTTTCTCGCCATAAATTTGTTGCCTCGCCACGGCCAAACCGTTCGAGATATCAAAAATCCCCTGGCAATTTTTAATCATCAGTGTCTTGACTTCATGCTGACCGAGTTTAGTGGCAATCGGATTAATCGTCTAGGAGGAGTATATCAAATTCCAGAGCATGCGTTTTTCAAACAACCCTTAATAGCTGACTTCCTGTTGGCGTGGCGTTTAACTTAGAGCACGAAAGTTGTTCGGCCCGATGAGGTCTATATGTGTACCGAGTTTCATACTAATACGTGCAAGCGTGTTTAATATATGGACCAAATTTTCAGACTTTTTTCAAGGGGGCGCTGTCGAGCCCCCCTGCCACGCCCGGGTACCACCCTCTGCGGCGTCCTAATGGCCGCGGATTCCAATGTGTGTGCCAATTTTCAAGAGTTTTTGAGCATGTTAAGGCCCCCAAAAAGCCCCGGAAGACGGAAAAAAAAAATAATAATCCTTATAAATATAGCTGCGAGCAGCGATGGCGGGCCCAAGCCCGGTGGCACCGCCACCCCGGTGGCTTCAGGGCAACTGTGCACAGCGGGCAATAGGCACTTAAAACGGTTAAACATCAAAGGACTATGTCAAATTCACTCCACATTTACTGCACTACAAGGTGCCACTATAGAGCCCCTCCTCCCTGCCCATTTTCAAAGGATTACATGTGCCAAGTTTTAACATTATTCTGATGAATTTTGAAGCAAATCAGGTAAAAATAAGAGGGTGATCTCAATGTATGCTGAAAGTGACACATTTTCTGCTTCCAGTTGGTGGCGCTATTACTTTGAATCACAATAGTCACATCCATGTGATCAGCCTTGTACAACGAAGACTAAGCCGAAGTTTCATCAAAATCAATTAATGTATGCAGAAGTTATAACACTTTGTTTCCCTTTTCTTGCCATAAATTCGTTGCCTCGCCACGGCCAAACCGTTTGAGATATCCAAAATCCGTTTGCAATTAAACAACTTCAATGTGTTAGCAACAAGTTAAAAAAAGTTTGGTGTAAATTGGATAAACCCTGTAGGAGCAGTAGTATAAAATTCATAGCCTGTTTTTTCAAAAAATTAACATTCAAACCAAAATAGCTGACTTCCTGTTGGTCGGAGCTAATGAATGTAAATTAGAAAATTGTCCGGCTTGATGAGAACAATATGTGTACCGAGTTTGGTGATTGTAGGAAAAACTAACCCCCCCACTTTTGTCAAAAGGTGGCGCTACTGAGCCCCTCCACCACGCCCATTTCTATGGCTTTGTCCATGTCTACTGGTTGACAATATTGATGTGTGTGTCGAGTTTCATGCAATTTGAAGCATGTTAAGAGCCTCAAAAACACTCAAGAATATTATTACAGTTTGACCTGTTGCCATGGCAACAATATTTCAAATATCAAAAATCCTGTCATAGGTCTACATCTGCTGTGTATTGACATTACACTGATGAAGTTTGAAGCAAATCAGGTAAAAATAAGAGGGTGATCTCAAAACATTTCAAAAAGTGATACACTTCCTGCTGCCAGTTGGTGGCGCTATAACTTTGACTCACAATAGTCACATACCATGTGATCAGACTACTACAACCAACACACTCGTGAAGTTTCATAAAGATCAATATATGTATGCAGACGTTATAACACATTTCCTGTTTCCTTTTTCTCGCCATAAATTCGTTGCCTCGCCACGGACCAAACCGTTCGAGATATCAAAAATCCCCTGGCAATTTTTAATCATCAGTGTCTTGACTTCATGCTGACCGAGTTTGGTGGCGATCGGATTAATCGTCTAGGAGGAGTATATCAAATTCCAGAGCATGCGTTTTTCAAACAACCCTTAATAGCTGACTTCCTGTTGGCGTGGTGTTTAACTTAGAGCACGAAAGTTGTTCGGCCCGATGAGGTCTATATGTGTACTGAGTTTCATACTAATACGTGCAAGCGTGTTTAATATATGGACCAAATTTTCAGACTTTTTTCAAGGGGGCGCTGTCGAGCCCCCCTGCCACGCCCGGGTACCAGCCTCTCCGGCGTCCTAATGGCCGCGGATTCCAATGTGTGTGCCAATTTTCAAGAGTTTTTGAGCATGTTAAGGCCCCCAAAAAGCCCCGGAAGACGGAAAAAAAATAAAAAAAAAAAAAAAAAAAAAATAATAATAATCCTTAGAAGAACAAGAGGGCCCTGCGCGAATTTTCGCTTGGGCCCTAATAATCCGCGAATTTTCGCTTGGGCCCTAATTATGACTATTGTGAAATGCTGATAAAAGTATGTGCGATAAGATTTGTTTCATTCATTCAAGTCGAATTATAAAACGTGGTTACCATTTAACCAATGCGTCATGTATGAATCAATAATTACAGACACACTCAAGACTGACAACAAAACATCAACTAATATCATTAAAGCTGCAGTATGGAAGATTTTTTTGTACTATATTATATATATATATATATATATATACACACACACACATTTTATATATATATATATATATATATATATATATATATATATATATATATATATATATATATATATATATATATATATATATATATATATATATATATATATATACATATATATATATATATATATATATATATATATATATATATATATATATATATATACACACACACACATTATATATATATATATATATATATATATATATATATATATATATATATATATATATATATATATATATATATATATATATACACACATATACATACAGTGGGTACGGAAAGTATTCAGAGCCCTTAAATTTTTCACTCTTTGTTATATTGCAGCCATTTGCTAAAATCATTTAAGTTCATTTTTTTTCCTCAATGTACACACAGCACCTCATATTGGCAGAAAAACACAGAATTGTTGACATTTTTGCAGATTTATTAAAAAAGAAAAACTGAAATATCACATGGTCCTAAGTATTCAGACCCTTTGCTCAGTATTTAGTAGAAGCACCCTTTTGATCTAATACAGCCATGAGTCTTTTTGGGAAAGATGCAACAAGTTTTTCACACCTGGATTTGGGGATCCTCTGCCATTCCTCCTTGCAGATCCTCTCCAGTTCTGTCAGGTTGGATGGTAAACGTTGGTGGACAGCCATTTTTAGGTCTCTCCAGAGATGCTCAATTGGGTTTAAGTCAGGGCTCTGGCTGGGCCATTCAAGAACAGTCACGGAGTTGTTGTGAAGCCACTCCTTCGTTATTTCAGCTGTGTGCTTAGGGTCATTGTCTTGTTGGAAGGTAAACCTTCAGCCCAGGCTGAGGTCCTGAGCACTCTGGAGAAGGTTTTCATCCAGGATATCCCTGTACTTGGCCGCATTCATCTTTCCCTCGATTGCAACCAGTCGTCCTGTCCCTGCAGCTGAAAAACACCCCCACAGCATGATGCTGCCACCACCATGCTTCACTGTTGGGACTGTATTGGACAGGTGATGAGCAGTGCCTGGTTTTCTCCACACATACCGCTTAGAATTAAGGCCAAAAAGCTCTATCTTGGTCTCATCAGACCAGAGAATCTTATTTCTCACCATCTTGGAGTCCTTCAGGTCTTTTTTAGCAAACTCCATGCGGGCTTTCATGTGTCTTGCACTGAGGAGAGGCTTCCGTCGGGCCACTCTGCCATAAAGCCCCGACTGGTGGAGGGCTGCAGTGATGGTTGACTTTCTACAACTTTCTCCCATCTCCCGACTTCATCTCTGGAGCTCAGCCACAGTGATCTCTGAGCTCTACAGGCAGTTCTTTTGACCTCATGATTCTCATTTGCTCTGACATGCACTGTGAGCTGTAAGGTCTTATATAGACAGGTGTGTGGCTTCCCTAAACAAGTCCAATCAGTATAATCAAACACAGCTGGACTCAAATGAAGGTGTAGAACCATCTCAAGGATGATCAGAAGAAATGGACAGCACCTGAGTTAAATATATGAGTGTCACAGCAAAGGGTCTAAATACTTCGGACCATGTGATGTTTCAGTTTTTCTTTTTTAATAAATCTGCAAAAATGTCAACAATTCTGTGTTTTTCTGTCAATATGGGGTGCTGTGTGTACATTAATGAGGGAAAAAAAATGAACAAATGATTTTAGCAAATGGCTGCAATATAACAAAGAGTGAAAAATTTAAGGAGGTCTGAATACTTTCTGTACCCACTGTTTGTTTGTGTGTGTGTGTGTGATATATATATATATATATATATATATATATATATATATATATATATATATATATATATATATACACATATTACACACACACAGACACACACAGTGGGTACAGAAAGTATTCAGATTCATTAATTATAAAATTATTTATAATTTTAAAAATTATAAATAATTATAAAATTATAATTAATTTAATTAATTTTCATTTAATTGCAATTAACATTCAATTAACTGTCCAAAACATTATATATTCAGTTCACACTTAAGTTTTAAAGATAATTCAACATATGCTGCAATTATTATCACCAAAATAAATAAGGAAGTACTGCACAAAATTACTGACACAACACTGAAAACAATGCACTTCAGATACAATCTAGAAAACAATGCCTGGTGGATGGACTCAATAGGGCATATAAATGCCATGGCAACTGAGCAAAAATACTAATTTTATAGTGTTTTAGAATAATTAGAAATAAAAGTATAACCCTTTTTTGTATGTCTGACTGTGTGGGAAGAGTTCAAAGAATACCACATGAAAAGAGAGGGTGGGTGGAAGTAAGGGCAGGCTGCCAATGGAAAATATCTGACCATTGACTATGAAGCCAGGCAGGCACCAAATGAGCCATTTTTTTCTACCCACTGCCACGACTGCCCAGCAACTGGACCGCGCCATGCACCTGTCTCACACACACATAACAGCGTCTGTAGGCACATATGCAATAAGGTTTGTGCATGTCAAACTGCACAAAGTGGAGCATGACCAATACACACCCGCATAGATAAAAGTGTGCACACACAGAACTAAGCCGTGGCACCTGTCAGAGCTGTAAATGAGGGCTTACGTATGAGACTGGCTGAGGGAACACTGGCACATTCACAACATTCCAGCCCAAATCCCCATGATTCACAATGAAACCTGCAGGAGACAAAGTATCTCAACATTGGCCAAGCAGTAGAGACTAGGGGTGTCACAATACCTTAATTTAGTCTCACAGTAATATACCAGCTGAAGAACCATGATGCCAAGTAGTATCACAATACCATCCATATCCTTCGGAAGTGCCAGTGTCTCTGGTATATTCATTATAGTTTGGTATATTTGTTATAGTTTGCACAAAGATGATGATGATATTATTATTATAATTATTATTATTATTATTATTATTGTGAACCGTGTTCCGGTTTAACCCTATATGCCTGATTTCACAGACAAGGCTTAAGCCTAGTCCCAGACTACAATGCATGTTTGAGCTGTTTTAACTAAAAGTAATTTGAACTAACATATCTTAAAATATGTCAGTGCTATTGTTTTGTCTCAAGATGCACACCAGTAATGTTTTTTCTAAGGCTGTTTAAATACTTAAATATCCTAATTGAACTAAGAACCTAATCCTGGCTTAATCTAAGCCCGGTCTGTGAAACCGGCCCTTAGTCTATTCTAGTCTAGTCTAGAATAAAATAGACTTTGCACTGCTACAACTTGATTGAATGCTCCAAACAAACCTGATCTGTGTGTCCTATACTACAAACAATTTGGTGTACGTTTATTTTTATAACACAAAGGTTAGAGAATATTTTGCTAAAAAAAATATTTCAGTCTTCTTCAAAATGTCACATTTAATTCAACATGTTACTTGCCATTTCTTTGTAATTAACTGTGAAATTTACTAGCAATGTCTGAGTGAAAATTTCTAAAAAAATTTTTAGAGTAGGATTTACTATGAAAGCATTTTCACACAGAAATTGCTATTAAAGGATTAGTTCATTTCAGAATTAAAATTTCCTGATAATTTACTCTCCCCCGTCATCCAAGATGTTTATGTCTTTCTTTCTTCAGTCGAAAAGAGATTAAGGTTTTTGAGGAAAACATTCCAGGATTTTTCTCCATATAGTGGACTTCACTGGGGTACAACGGGTTGAAGGTCAGAATTGCAGTTTCAATGCAGCTTCAAAAGGGTTCTAAACGATCCCAGATGAGAAATAAGGGTCTTATCTATCGAAACAATTGATGATTTTCTAAAAACAAAAATTATATACTTTTTAACCACAAATGCTCGTCTTGTACTACTCTGCAATGCGCCACACATTATGTAATAACGTCGGAAAGGTCACGCGTGATCAGCGAACATGCATAGACTAAGTCAAACGCCCTTTACAAAAAAAAAAAAAAAAAAAAAAGGCTAAAACAATGATGTAGGACGATTTTGAAGTTGGAGGAGAAAATGAGATGGTTTTTCGCCCTACCACGGTACTTCCGCCTACGTCACCTGTGACCTGTAACGTGATTACGTAATGCGTGGCGCATTGCAGACTAGTGCAAGACGAGCATTTGTGGTTAAAAAGTATATAAATTTGTATTTTTATGTTTATTAGAAAATGAACATTTGTTGGTAGATAGATAAGACCCTTATTCCTTGACTGGGATCGTGTACAGCCCTTTGAATCTGCAATTTGGACCTTCGACCCATTGTACCCCTGTGCACTATATGGAGAAAAATCCTGAAATGTTTTCCTCAAAAACCTTAATATCTTTTCAATTGAAGAAAGAAAGACATAAACATCTTGCATGTCATGGGGGAGAGTAAATTATCAGGAAATTTTAATCCTGAATTGAACTAAATCCTTTATCTGCAAGTAACACATTGAATTAAACATAAAAAGTTTATGTAGAAATAGTATTTTGAAATAGTATTTTCCAGTAAACCATACTGCAGTAATCTTTGTTTTATTTACAAACCAGATGCGATAAGATACCAGCAACAAGCAATTTGTCTGTACAGATCAGACGCGAGACCGCAATAAGAAGCAATAAAATCAGAAGAGTATGTGGGCAGAATCTCTCTGCAAGTTAAAGAACTTGATAAGAACATAGTCAAAGTAATAAAACAATTAAAGCATTTTACCATCATTCCAAATATGTACTAAGTGACTGATACAATCTTTGTCATGTAGTAAACTTCAAACAGATGTTTACACAGATTTTCAATATCTGAGGTAATTTATTCATTGTTACATTCATTATGGCTATTAAAGTCATTAACAACAATTTTCAATGTCAAATTGAAACCATTGTAATATTATACAAATCACAATCAGTACCTGAGCTGTAAGCCGTGATGTTGCCGAAATAGAAGCCCTGCCGCGAAACGTACAAAAACAGAACAACAAGGTGTACTAGGGCTTCCCCTGACTAAAGATTTTTCTAGTCGACTAGTAGTCATTTATTTAAGCCATTAGCTGACTAGTCGCACGTTTATGATATTCATATAATTACTTAAATATATACTGGGGGGTGGGTGGCATCAAAAAATGGTTAGTTTCAAGGCTAAGAAGAATATTATATGTAATATTTCTAACATTGTTGTACATCACAGATAAATACTTAATCATAATATTGAGCCTTTAAAATAAAAAATGAGCACTCAAGTGCATGCACTTGTGGCAGCGCACCAGGAAAGATGGTCAACAATGTGTCGGAAAAAAAACAGAGACTTGCTGAACATTTTAATAATTTATTGGTAAACTAGTGTTCTCTGCGTCAGTGTTGGCTGCAAAGATGAAGTTGACCATGCTGACTCACCATCTCCGCAGTATAGTGGCCTTTAGAGAGAAATGCACCTTTCATAAGGATCACATAATCAGAGAATATTTGTTTTTGAATTTGAATTGAAAAAGTAGACATATAGAACATGTCTGCGAGGCAATGCTTGTATTAGTACGAGTTTCGATTCATTTTTGTGATGCACTCCAGAAAGAATTTATAGGTTTACATTTGGATTTCCTGCCCGACATACTGTAATTACCACATGGGCAAGCCATGTAACAATCTGTTGGTCGTGGACTGCATGACCTTGACACTTCCTGTTAAGTCTTTTTTTTTTCCTTTCTGCAATTAACTAAATAGAATTTGGTTGACTAAAAGCCCCGATATACTTCAAACGAAATCCATGAATGAACTGATGTGACCTCATTTCGAACAAAACCAGACTGAAACAAAGTTCGCTTTGGCTGGTAAACACATTTGTACTCCCATTGGTCCATGGCCATTCACATAAGGTAGGTGTGCACTGAGGCTCCGCCTTCTTTCACGTGAAAAATCTTTTCCAGTTCATTTCTCCTAAAGAGTTTGTGGAAGTCAGACATTCGCAAGTGAAAAAAGAAAAAGGGTACACTGGAGTAAATGTACAGATGTACAAATGTACAGCTGCTTTATAGTAGAAAACCAAGTTGTACTTCTGATGAAATGAGACATTGACACTGTTTTTCATGTTAAATACGGTAAAGCTGCTTGAATTTAAACAATCTATTGTCTAATGTGCTATAATATAAACGTGACGTGACTTTACTGGAGTGCTGAATTACAGAACTTGTGCAAACAAACATGTCTACATTGCTATGATCAGATGCATTTCTTATGCTTTATTAAAAAGCTTGCTAGTTTCTCTATTTTGTTGTGTGTTTATTTTGTTATTGAGAGCAAAGTATGCTGCATATATTTACATATTCATCTAACTGTCGTACTCAGCAGTGTGGGTTGTGTCAGATGTTCGATAACAGTATATTTTTGATCACATATTTAGAACTTTTTTTTTTACCCCTAAACGCCTTTAGCCTCTTCTCGTCGACTAACATTTAAGGTGCGTTCACACTTGTAGTTCGGTTTGTTTGGTCCGGACCAAAAAAAAGAAAAACATTTAGCCCTGGTCCAATTAGCATTCAGATTGGCAATTTTATCGGCGAACCAAAAGATACCGAACCTAAAGGCATAGGGACACGTTCACAATCTGATTGGTCGGATTTTATGACGTATTGACTATTATAAGACGGAACTTACCGAACATTCAAAACAATGCTTTGTGCTGAGATAAATGTGCTTGTTGTGTGTGTGTAGCCTGCATATGATGGTATTTTGGCCAGCTGGGAACTCGTGAAGAGCAGCTTATAAAATGTGTAAAGGAGTCAAAACAGCTGCGGGAATCCATCCGTCATAAACAGGGCCGGCCCAGGGTCTGTTGGTGCCCTTGGCGAGATTTTAGATTAATATGTTATGATGATGTATTATAAATTACGTCAAGATGCAGAAAGTGTTTAAATTAGTCCAACATGACATGTTGTCAAATCATTTTTGAGGATTCTGTCCTTTTTAGGGTCTCATCTTCCCATTTTTGGTTCATTTCAGTCTTTGTTCTGTGTTTCATTCATATATCATTCAAACCGCACCAGAGTTCGCTTGGAAGACCCATCTTTTCAGCAGTCTCGGTCCACTTGTTTGGTGCACACTAGGGTTCGGATGGCAGTTCAAATGAACTGCACTAACAGAGCAATCACATTAGGGTTCGTTTTTTAATCGAACCAAACATGACAAGTGTGAACTCACCCTTAGTCGACTATAAGGGGGCAGCCCTATGGTGTTTAATGCGTAAATTTTCTTTCTTATATATCATTATGCTCTTTTTAAAACTGTTGGTCTATGTACGTTTTCATGAGAAACATTTTATCCGTTGCATCACTTCTTTGTTTTTTGTTTTTCAGCATCTTGTAATGTCTAATGTTAAGATGGTGTCAGCAGAGCTCAAGAATCCCACTGTGCGTTTCATTTGTCTGAGCCGTAAGTCTCACAACTGAGATCAAAATACAGTGTCACTGGCAATATTTTAAGGCTTAAGCAACACAACACAACACAACCGAAGAACCAGTATACCATGGAACATTAGAGGAGACAGTCTAAACAAGCAATTTTTGTGTAATCTGTTTAAGAACAAAACATCATTCAGCAAACTTAGTCTTGAAAACAAATTTTACTCTCAAACAATACATAGTGAATCAAAGGGCAATTTGCAGAATCATTCAGTTGCAATCTACTACCAGAGACAAACTGCTTTGTTGTCAGTCAGAGTGACTATAGTCTAGATGCAAACCCAAAGCAGCACATGAAACAAAATCTCACAATATATATAGGCGAAGATTCATTTTACAGAACTCCCATTATATAGGAAACAGGAGGCTACTTTGAAGAACTTTTACATAAGATTGGCCACTAAGGAAAGACAAAGGCAACTGACAAAGTGATCAAGAGGAGTAAGTAAATATACATTTCAGGTCTTAAGAGTTCTGAGGAAACTATGAATACACTACAAATATGTACATAGAGATGTTGTTAGATTCAGCACAATGGTATTTTGTCCACCACTCGCAATAACTGTTGAATATCCGACACTGTTGACACTGGAATATATATTTACTGACATAAACTTGTATGTGACTGTAGAGGTCGGAAATTTTAGTTAAAAATATAGCTCCCAAAAGCAAATTAGTTCTTTAAGGGATAGTTCACCCAAAAATGAAAATTACCCCATGAGTTACTCACCCTCAAGCCATATGTGTATATGACTTTCTTCTTTCAGCCAAACACTATCAGAGTTATATTAAAAATATCCTGGCTTGTCCAAGATTTATAATCTGGAAGTGACTGGAAGATGAGTTTTTGAAGTCCAAAAAAGTGCATCCATCGATCACAAAACGTACTTTAAAACTTCATAAAGTAAAATAACTAGCTTCCAGCGCGACAGCCATACGCATTTGACGTACGTCCAAAAAGTGCTAACTTTCTTTCACGATGTAGTACACAATGCCATGACGTTCTACGCTACGTTAAGTCGTACTATGCTACGTCCTATGTTATAATGCGTAGTACGTCATGTCATTGTGTACTACATCCCTAAAGTTAACGCTTTTTGGACGTACGTCGAATGTGTATGGACTTTGCGCCGGAAGCTCGTTATTTTACTTTATAAAGTTTTAAATATGGATATTTGTCTTACACAATGCAAGGATTCACTTCAGAAGGCCTTTATTAAGTCCCCAGATCAATCGATTGACTTTATTGGACTTCAAAATCTCATCCTCCCATTATGAAGCTTGGATGACCCAGGATATTTTTAATATAACTGATTGTGTTTGGCTGAAAGAAGAAAGTCATATACACCTAGAATGGCTTGAGGGTGAGTAAATTATGGGGTAATTTTCATTTTTGGGTGACTAACCCTTTATGAAAAAGGTGTGAAATTTCAAGGCCGCAGCTCAAATGGGTTCGTAGCCTAAGATTTCATATTTTCAAATCTCATACTGGTTGCTAAGCAACCACAGCCATAATCATTCCATAACTTAGATTATTTTATTCATAGGTTGACAAAGCTTTAAAAGTGGCTCACGACTTATAAGTAGAACAAGCCACACAAAGAGCATGAAAACTGCTTTAATATATTTTAATAAATACATTGTGCTTTAACACTTTTTTCTTTTTTCATTTTCTTTTTTTTTTTTTTTTTTTTTTGCAGTCAGTTCAGTGAAGAAACTACTGAGCAGACTGGAAATCCTTCTGCAAAATAGCACAGAAAACACTGTTGCCATGGTTTTCATGGTCTTGAGGCTCTGCTACCTGAAAAGCTGAAAAGCTAGAGAGCTGGAACAAGACTGAGAAAAAGTGAAAAAAGAACTACAAATTTAACAGTAAAGCTTGCAAGGCAATACTATACACTGAATTTGGTGTAGGATTCACTCAGAAAATGCTTATAAATTTACCAATCAATTATAAAGAACTTCCAAATAACTCATTGAATTTAACATGAAATTTTGAAGTAGAAAGACCATAATAGTATTTTGTTAAAAAGCATTTTGTGTTGCAGCATCTATGTGTTTCTTGGCAACTATTTTGCTTGTGAAGAACTACACTGCTTGGCGGAAGAATAATATTTTACCAATAGCATTACATTTTTGTGTCTGTTTATTTAATGAAACTTTGCCAGGTGTGTGGAAAAATAGTTTTATAAAAGCAATAAGCTCAGTGAAGCTCGGGCTTCTAGGGACGTATTGCTTTATTACATAATTATTTAAAAATTTTGAAGGATGCACATAAGTTAAGATTGTTTTACTGTTTTTGAAAAGTCTATTATGTTCTGGCTGTATTTATTTGATGAAAAATACAGTACAAACCATAATATTGTGAAATACTATAATTGAAACTTAAAATAACCAGAAGATATTTTAAAATGCAATTTATTCCTGTGATGCAAAGCTGAATTTTCAGCATCATTACTCCAATATTCACTCAGTGCTACATGATCCTTCAGAATTCATTCTAATGTGTCGATTTGCTGCTCATGAAACATTTCCTACTAATAACAGTTGGAAAAAAGTTGTGCTGCTTAATATTTTTGTGGAAACCCTGAAACCCTACCATTTAAAAGTTTGAGGTAAGATCTTTAAAAAAAAAAAAAAAAAAAAAAAAAAAAGACGCATTAAATTGAAAAAGTGACAGTAAAGACATCTATAATGTTACAAAAGAATAGAGCATGAATGATATTTTACTTCATCTGCCCCTTAGAAAAAGTGATCAAAGAGCCAGTGTTGCAGTAACAGTTCAGGTTTTAAAGATTTTTTTTTTCAGTGGTTGATTGACAGGCGAGTATTCAATCAGTCCTTCAGTGTTATTGCCATCAGAAGAGAGGAGCAGTTACACCACAAATGCATGCGTTTTTGACTAGGCCTACCTCTCAATGTGATTTGAATAACTGGATCACAAAAAGTTCTGGTCCCGTTTAAAGCGTTGTCCACTTACGACTGGGTGACCCAAGACCAATCTTTCTTGGGTCACTTGATGAAGCTGATACATTGACATCTGTGCAGACATTTTTTTTTTTTTTTTTTTTTAGGAGCACTCATGCCCAGAAGTTGTGTACCTATACATACAATTCACTGCAGTTTCCAGCGGAAATGAACAATAGTGTCTGTAAAACACCAACAACTTTTATTCCTTTAACACAAATTATGATTAAAGGTGCAGACATTGATTAATAAAGACTTCTTTTGTTTTCTTGCACAATACTTTGTAATGACCTCAAAACAATTTTACCATAGTGCATTTTGTAAACTAATAAATTTTCTCGTTTGCATCACATAACCAGCTCCAAATGTTTTGGCTTTTGTGAAGTGGTAAACTTGTGGAGTGTTGAGTCCTGTGAAACACAAGTCACAATAAAAGAGCACAAAGACATATGACTACTGTAATGGCCAATGACTATTATAATTTGCAATTCTCATTGAAAATGATAAGAACCATATTTTCCATCTTCCTCAAAATACTTTCATTACTTTTTTTAAAAACCCACACATTCCATTCTTCCTCATTCTTCATCAAAATATTTCGATCACAACCCACACAAACCAAGAAAAAAAGATTAATTTCAATGTTAAAACCAGAGACAAAGCATTTCATGAACTCTAAGCTGTTTGAAAATAAAATGCACAAAAACACCAGGTAATACAATAACAATAAGGTTGAATTTGCTAACAAATTCAGCCATTAATGTTAAGAGATGTATTAGTATTTAGCATATGTGCAAGTTAACATTAACAAAGATTAGATCATGCTAACATTGCTCAAACATAACAAACATTGCTCATTGAAAATAAATGTTAACTGTAGCATGTTCAAAATTCAATTTCATTCTTTCTACTGCAAAATTTTACATTTAATAGCATACATGCGGAAGTAGAAAGTACGTTCAAGGCGATATTTTGTTTATAAAGCATAAACGGTTGTATTTTTTCCGAAAATGACCAATCGTTTTGCTAGATAAGACCCTTATTTCTCATCTGGGATCGTTTAAAGCCCTTGAAGCTGCACTGAAACTGTAATATGGACCTTCAATCTGTTGGTAGCCATTGAAATACACTATAAGGAGAATAATTCTGGAATGTTTTCATCAAAAACCTTAATTTCTTTTCGACTGACGAAAGAAAGACATGAACATCTTGGATGACATGGGGGTGAGTAAATTATCAGGAAAAGTGTATTTAAAAGTGGACTACTCCTTTAATAATACTGGTTTTATTTACAACTTAGAAAAAAAATTTTTTTAGTGCACGTACACCACTTTTTTTCTAAGTTTTACAACCCTTTTCCAACTGCCTCCTCATTGATTGGGGGAAAAACAAACAGGGACACTACACAGAGTCAAAAGCTATTGTTTGCATACATCCTATACTGCTAGGGAGAGAGGCTGGCTTGTTTGGACATTTTGTCCCGACACTAAAGGACCACTTAAGTTCTCTGACTTCATTAGTGAGTGGAGCTTTTAACTTGCATACTGCTACTTAAAGCCTTGTGTTGTAGGACTATTACTATTAGAAACCCATATTGTCTCTTTAACAGAGCCTGTTGCTGAGGCCTCTTGGATGGTTTAGGGTATGCAGGCATAGTGGTGTGAATGTATTTCTGTGTGTGTGTGTGTGTGTGTGTGTGTGTGTGTGTGTGTGTGTGTGTGTGTGTGTGTGTGTGTGTGTGTGTGTGTGTGTGTGTGTGTTGGGGGTTGGACAAGGGGTTTCAAAAAAGAGGGACCACTGAACGTGACATGGATGAGTGAAAGATTTCTAGGCCAAGGACACAGAAAGCCTTTGACAGAGAGAAAGAAAGACAGAGACAGCCTGGGAAAAAGAGTAGTGAGAGTTCATTAGACACAATGCACCCAGTAAATAAAATTACTTACTGCTTCATTCTAAAGCTGTTCTAGATTCGGAATGCTTTCTTTAAACATTAGGAATGCCAGCTATTGTGAACACACTAATGAATAGAACAGATACCGATTAAAAGGGTAATTTGCCATTACAGACACTAAACACCTTCTCAATGCACATACTAATGTTGCATTCTTTCTTAAATTACATTTTCACATTTCAATGATCTTTTAACCTTCATTTTTCTCTTGAACATACAGTATATGTCACTAAATGTCAACTAATAAAGACTTCCTTGAACAACAGTATGTTATGACCTCAAAATGCTTTTACCATAGTACACATTTTGAAAACTAATACATTTTAAAGATTGCTTCCGCTTTCCGTATTCTTCAAAAAGCTTATGCTGTATGTCCTACAACTTCCCTATTCTACTTATGGAAAAAAATGGAACTGGCGACGTGTTCGTTACGTAAGTTGAATAGGGAAGGTGTAGGACATACAGAGTAAGCTTTTTGAAGAATACAGAAAGCGGAAGCACGTGCAAGGCGATCATTTGTGTTTATAAAGCATATATAGTTGTATTTTTTTATTTTTTTTTTTTTTTCGAAAATGACCGATCATTTCGCTAGATAAGACCCTTATTCCTCGTCTGGTATTGTTTAAAGCCCTTTGAAGCTGCACTAAAACTGTAATTTTGACCTTCAACCGTTTGGAGGCCATTGAAGTCCTCTAGAAGAAGAAAAATCCTGGAATGTTTTCATCAAAAGCTTAATTTCTTTTTGACTGAAGAAAGAAAGTCATGAACATCTTGGATGACATGGGGGTGAGTAAACTATCAGGAAAATTTTATTTGAAAGTGGACTAATCCTTTAATACATTAGCTCATTCATAAATAAGATTTCTGCCTGAGTCCCATCGGATTAGGGCTGTCAAACGATTAATCGCAATTAATCATATACAAAATAAAGGTTTGAGTTTGCATAATGTATGTGGGTGTACTGTGTGTAATTATTATGTATATATAAACACACACAAATTAATCTATATATTTAAGAGAAATATGTTATTTATGTACAAAATATTTTTATTTATATACTATAAATTATATAAAAATATAAATAAATACATACACTTGTACATATTTCTCAAATATATACATGAATGTGTTTGTATTTATATATACATAATTAAACACAGTACACTCACATATATTAGGCAAACTCAAACTTTTATTTTGTATGCGATTAATCGCGATTAATCGTTTGACAGCCCTACATCGGATTCATTTCCACCAGTTGTAGACGTGAAGACAACACCTCCCATGATTCCACAAAATCAAGACATTATCAAGCTACGCATTTGTTTTGAATAAGTGACCTCTAGCAGTGAAACTTACATATTGTGCCTTTAACATCACTCGCCGGACGCTTTATTTCCAAACTGCCGAAATACGTACAACAACCAACATAAAACATTACCAGCTTCACGTTCATCTGTTGGATAAAACTGAATGCACGCAAAAGCAAACATAATATTTTGCAGAAATGGTGCCATAGGCACGTTCTACCAATGAGCAATGGTTGAGAAAAATAATGAATGGCCCTTCTTTACCATGGCTAAATGTGGTGGTGGCATCCTAAATGTCATTGTGTATTGCACAACATAAAATAAAAATGTCTATTCACAGGGGGAGAATATCAGCACAAAAACACATCCACTTTTTGAGACAGAACTGGGCTAAGTGGCAGAGAGCCCACTTTATATCACATATAGAGGTGGCTCAAACAACAGTAAAGTATTGCCTACTCACCTGTCAAATCAACCAATAAGCTAAACAGGGTTTTCTTTAAATGGCTATCTGAAAGTTTGGTCTATCTGTCAGCTTGCCAGTACTAAACAGAGTTGTCTTTCATGACTTGAGCACAAAGTATACTTCGTTTTATTTTTTTTACGTTTTTTAGTGTATGCATACAGTCGAACGTGTAGCCTTTCAAACTGTACTCCATTTGATAGAGTGTGTGAACGCAGGCAGTCGACACGTGCAGTAGAAAGTTTCATCTTTGTCCAGTGTGTGCGCTATTTGAGGTTGAGGGAAAAAATGGGATCCAATATATTGGATTTGTGCATTTGGTCTTAAAGTGACAGCAGCCTAATATACCTGCTGCAGTCTGTGTCTCTGTTAATCAAACAACAAAAGACAAAGAGAAAAATCACTCACTGTAGCTATGTTTCCATCACCCTGTTTTTATGTGCATTTTGAAGCATCACATCAGAAACGAGTGATGGAAACTAAAAACTTTGCAATGCCACCGTCATCCGCTCGAACAACTTGATGGAAACGCAACTAAATCGCATTTGTTTGTTTTTTTTGGAAAATTGATGTTTGGATGGAAACCCAGCTTGTGATTGACTGCATAACTTTTGTAGCTTTAATAAGCATCAATTTATATTTAATTCATGCACTGAAGTATATACAGAGTTTTATTTTTGCAATTGATTTTTACAATTTCTGTCATATTTAGTTTTTTGTTGGCTAGACCTACTGTACCTGAAAACTTATTGTCCTATTGTTAGTAATTTACTGGTTTATTCTTATATTAAATTAACAAAGATATAATAAAATAACAAAAATAACAATACTGATACTGATATTGTGGGGAGAAAAAACTACTCACATGTGAAATAAGATTTTAGTCATATCACCCACGCCAAGGCACAGCATTTTCCCCCCCCATTATTTACATGGATCATGCAAATCAAACATTAAAAAAAATGGACCGTAACTGTTAATTACTGATTTAACTATAAAACATGTACTAACATGTAGACACCATGTTCCTTAACAAAAGCCCATATTCTAAAATGCCTTTTAACTTGTGCTACTAGCTCAAGACTCAAGCTTTTCACTTTTTTCTTCTCAATCTTAGAAAAACCCTAGGGTTCTTGACTTAATTTTAAAGAATTCTTTATGGCAAAAAGGTTCTATATAAGGAGAAATGTCTAAAATATCTGCACAATACTTTCAGGTTTAATGGGTTATTTCAATTGTGCCTGGTGTTTATAGTAAGTTTACATGCTGTTTAATTCATAACATTTAATGTAAATAAAAATGTATTAAAACTAACTAAATTAATTATTTAAAACTAAACCCATAAAATGATCCCATCATGGGAACCCATATGAAGCACCTGACAAAACCCTTTAAGGTTCTAAATAGGACATCTTCTAAAACTGTATAATGTACAAACTTGTAACACCTTTACTTATTCTCTCATGCAGGCTTATATATAATAATTACAAAAAAATTCATGCATTAGGCTTACAAAAAAAAACAACAACAAAAAAAACACTGCACAACACAAACAATCCCAGAGTCACTAAGAGCTCAGCATTTTGTTTAAATGTTAACTCTTCTCCAAATAAGATACAGAAAACACAAAAATGTCCTCATCACAATAAGTGTAAACATTTCCAACACACCAAATGGTATGTTGATGTCTTTGATATCTGACTGATTATTGGGCTATCTGACAGTCACTGTAACCTGAAAGCCTATTGGTCACTTTCCTTTTCTGTTTTTTTACACTATTTTTTTTTTTAAATATTAATTTTACAATACTTACTATTTTTGAAACACTGAATTTATTCAGAATATCCAATTTATCCTACACAATGAAATTTCTATGTATTAAAAAGATGATGTTAATTTACCGATTTATTACAATAGCCTACAAAATCTTTGCGTTGCGTCACTGAAAATGCTTCAACTAGAGCTGTTTTTGATGGCAGGACTCCTAAGGCAATTAGAAGTGTATAGATGCATCCTATGAGTAGTTGAATGGGATCATGACATTAGAGCTAATGCCCAGGGGGGTTGTGAGAAACCTAAGACATTGCCACAGATTTTCACACACTTTATAAAAAGCCCATACACTTGTAAGCAGGACATTGATAGAGCTATATGGCTTCCAGTGACTATAAATGCTACAAATATAAAGGAAACATCAGCTTAAGAATACACTAAAAGAATATCATCCTGTTATGAGGTTTCAGCATCTAGACCCATGGATGATACAGATCTTATAGGTCATCTTTAACATTAATGATAAAATTGTAAAACCAGTACCATACAGCAACAAGTTTAGAGATCATGCAGAATGTGGATGTTGTTGCATTATGCAATGGCACATTAACCTTCATATTTGTTTACTGTTAGAAATTAGTCTCTCTCAATAGACAACTCAATTTCATAGTATGTCTGGGTGGTCAATTCTTCTGCAATGTTTTGCAAAGAAAGAAAAAAAAAACCTAGAATAAAGAAACAAATTATGTCCATGTGACTAATCCTAACAAAACTGTAGCTACATGTCCTACCAAATATGTTGTTTTATTCACTTAAAACGTTGTGCACCTAAAAAAAATTGATCTACTTATTGAATAGTGTGTGAACCTCAATGCAGTTTCATTTGTACATGCAGGAATGGATCACAGGTGTAGTTTACATTTCACTGCCAAACACTGTAAAACAGTTTGTGTCATGAGAGATAAAGTTTATTCCTCAGATAATATATTATAGGCAATTGTTGAACAAGACATAAAGCTAGCGAAACATTACATTTAAATATGAAAGATTTTTTAGAATAATGTTTATAGGCTAATATATGTATATTACAAGGCATGGCTAACACAGATACATATAATTACGCGTAGTGTTATGTAAGAGGTGAAATTGTTTGGAAAGCATAGTACAATGAATAATGAAACTCACAGAGATACATTTACGCACACTTTTTGCAATGCCTCCAAGGGGGTTTTGTTACCTGATACACAAGGGAAGACGTCTAGTTGACATTTACATGTCAATCGCTGTAGTACACGGCATCTTCACTGATGCAACACTGTGTCATTTTTTTTTTTTTATCAGTGTAATTCTGTCAAAGCTGCGTCCGTGCATTTCTTTATTAAGGCCGAACCTGCGCTTTGAAGTCGCTACATTCCTGCCCGCGTGCAGCGGCTGTTCCAACATGTTGCAAATACAGTGTGAGCGGCGATGTTGACTTGCAACGAAGTGGCGATTATGTATTTTCTAAAAGACAAATGGTATTCAAAAGATAGCCTACTTTACGTGTTATATATAGTAGAAACATCCACGTTTACATAAACGAAAGACATCAAGTTGGTTTCAGCCAAGCTGCATTACTCAAGGAAATTTCTCTGCACGGTAAATTAAATTCTATTTATATAAGCTACATCAACAACAACAACTAGATAGTAGCTAGTATTAGTTTCTTATCTTGGCAAACTTACCATCGCGTGAGGAGATTTACTGTTTTAACGCGGTTTGAATCTATCACGACTCTGTTTTGTTTTGTTTGTGTAAGTGTCTGCTGTAACTCTTTGAAGATCATACGGTTTAATTGTGTTCGCTCAGACTGTTTTGGAGGGTATTTTCACACACTGGCGACTGTATTTACAAGTAACGACGTGTTTATTTCACAAAGCAAAGAAAGAACTCCAAAACACTTACCTTCGGCGAGAAGCATGAAAGTTAAAAGACTGCCACAAAGCACCGCAGTGAGCCTCATCGTGAAGAATCCTCTCTCGGTCGCGCTGTATTTTCGCAAATGTTTCTTTCAAGTATCAGCACCCTTCAGATCAACTGAATTAGATTAATAACTCTTTGAACACCATTGTTTAAGGCGTCTGTGATCCCATTCGGCCACGGGCTAAGTTAAACTACAGACAAATCAGGACGCCGCAACTCCACCAAGAACCTTGAAATGTTGTTCCACAGTCAGTCGCTGCTGCTGCTTCTGCTGGAATGATCAAAAGGTGCATTGGATTGTACCATGTGTGTTTCAGGGGTAGTTCCTATTTCAGCGTGAGATATCTAGAGGGCACAAATCACAAATCACCGTTCCCTAGTAAGTAACTTTTTTCAACTTCGCACTCGAGGTTTCGGCCGCTCTGTAAGTCCAATGAAAACAACTCCTCTGTGTCATTTTTTGTGGAATAGGCATTGCTCGTGACTCGCCACGGAAACTTTGAAGTTCTTTGAACCCTTTTCAAACGGTGGACTATGCAGCGGCCCTTTTACAAAGTGAGTCAATCCAAGTCAAATAAGGAGACGTCAATTGGCCAGTTGACTGAACTTAGCCCACGGACACTGACGCCTTCAATTACGGCTGTAAAGCACGCTTTATCTGCCCAAAATTTTTAGGCTACTGAATGGTACTAGCTTTATAACAACTGGTTCTGTCACACACACACACACACACACAAAAAAGAATACTAAATTATTTATATATTGCTATATAATAGGGGTGTAACGTACACAAAACTCACGGTTCGGTAGGCTACATACCTCGGTATGTCACGGTTGAAGTCACGGTTCGGTACAGCAGGTGGGGAGAAAACTAAACATAACATTTTTAAATTATTTTTTATTTTATTATTTTATTATTATTATTATTATTATTAAACAGTGATTTACTGTACAAATTGTTATTGTCTTTAAATATATTAAATTAAATTAGAACTAAAAGTTTCATAAGGATAAAAAAAAAGTATCTTTGCTAATGCTATAAACTGAAGGGAGCCCTTACTTGCACATTATACTACTATAATATTAAAGGTTAACAACTGAGCCCAAACTATTAGCCTAAATTCAATCACTTTTTATTTTTAGTAGGGGTGTTCGATTCCAGGTTTTTTGGAGTCGACTCCGACTCCCGACTCCCACTGTATGGCAGTCCGACTCCATTTACTGTGCATCAAAACAGGGTCATAAACATGCCAAGATGGCAGTCCTTACACACTTAATTTATTTTTCCCCGACGCAAAGCTTTAAAATCCCCTCATTAAAACAACACACGTTTAGCGAGAGTCCAATTTAAAGATGATTGATGAGTAGCCTATCAATGCTAATTGCCGATACCTATTTTAACCGAGAGAAAAGTCATGAAAAACATCTGTGGTCGAAAATTATGTCAGAATTAAATAAACGAGAAAGCAGGGATTCTTTAATGAATTCATCTCATTATAATGGTCAGGGGATGGCGCTAAATGCACATGATCATTGTCTTAAAAGTGCTTGGACACTAGAGTTATACATAAAAATGCATACATGTACACTTATTAATGTGTTTATTGTTGATGTGAGTTTTTTTTTAAATTATTTTTATGTATGGTTAGTTTAATGAACACGGATAACTATGGAAAATCAAATCTATATTTATTGCAATAATATAAGCTACCATCAATACTAATGCTGACACGGAGGTATAGTTACAAACTAAAGTCACTATGACTGTTATCTGAAAGTAAGCTACATAAATATAGGCTATGTGACAAAGTTTCTACGACAGCTCTGAGCTCTCTGATGCAATTCGTCAGTGTCTGAATTCCTCGCTTCATTTCGTTCCTTGCTTAGTGCACTTAACCATAGACACTATGCACTTAACTGCCATGCATTATGTAGGCTATGGATTCGAGAATCAGTAAACAAGTGAGCGATTCCGGACACAGCAACAGAGTCGACACCGAGAGTCGATTCCTGTGCTGGAGTCGACCCCGACTCTGGGGCTATTCAGAGTCGAGGAATCGACTCTTTTGGAGTCGACTCCCCATCACTAAATTTTAGGTATAATCAACACTCAAACAACAAATTGTATGCAAACATGTAAGCTGCACATAAGGCAGTTTTTGCATTAAAGGGTTAGTTCACCCAAAAATGAAAATAATGTCATTTATTACTCACCCTCATGTCGTTCCACACCTCTAAGTCCTTCGTTCATCTTCAGAACGCAAATTAAGATATTTTTGTTGAAATCCGATGGCTCAGTGAGGCCTGCATAGGGAGCAATGACACCTCCTCTCTCAAGATCCATTAATATACTAAAAACATATTTAAATCAGTTCATGTGAGTACAGTGGTTCAATATTAATAATATAAAGTGACGAGAATATTTTTGGTGCAGCAAAAAAACAAAATAACTACTTGATGGCCGATTTCAAAACACTGCTTCAGGAAGCTTTGGAGAATTATGAATCAGTGTGTCGAATCAGCGGTTCGGAGCGCCAAAGTCACGTGATTTTAGCAGTCTGGCAGTTTGACACGCGATCCAAATCATGATTCGATACACTGATAGTTTTGAACACTGGCTGGTTATGTACCTGCTCAAAAATTGATCTGTGATATGTTTTAACCAAAAAAAGTTACGGACAGCAGCTTTAAGAGGCCTTTTATTTATATTTTTTAATTTTATTTCAGTTTTTGTTTTCATTATTTTAGTACATCAATTTAAACTACATAAAATTGAAAAAAAAAAATGTTGCCTAGGCAACTACCTGAAATAAAAAAATCTACATATAATTTTATTTCAGTTTTTGATTTATTTTATTTTTAAGTAACATTTTTAGTTTTAGTTATCTATAATATCCCAGCTATATGCTTACTGATTATTGCTTATGACCTTCATTAGTTATTAAACTACCTTATTTTCCTTCTATTGAAAATTTAAAAATTTTTTAAAATTTTGGCATATTGTCTGAAGACAAAGTCTAATGTTCACAAAACTAAAACAACTGGACAACTTTAGGGCAAAACACAAATTTGATCAACTGCTGGTCTTTGGGAGAACTGTAACAATGCAACCTCCAAGGTTATGTGAAGCACATGGTGTGGTAACAAACAATGAATATTTCATAACGTCAAATTTTTGTCCTGTATTTATGCAAAATGTCACTTCGTTTCATGACAATCCCATCCAGAAGAGGATACTCTCATTACAAAATGAACAGAAATTCCAATGGCCTTATTGTCTAGAAATGGTTATGGCTGCTTAATTACGACTTTTTTCTTCAACTGCAAATATAATATATCATGGCATCAGCCCTGATAAACTGTGCAGCGTGAGTCTACTTCAGGCTCTTGCTTTCTTTTTTTAACAATATCCCCCCTCTTCCCGCAGTTTTCTTTTCACTTTACTTTTGGGTGATATGTTGTATCACACAACCTGAGTACCACAAACAGTACTAGCATTTGCAGTTTACTGTAGTTAAGCCTGTTTCTCTGTGTTATTTCAGTAGTTGTCCCCTTTGAATTTAAGCAGACTTGGGTTTTGTGCACACCCAAATATAACATTCACACCTGTGTTGTTTTAGTTTTATTATTATTTTTAGTTTTAGTTAGTTTTAGTTTTTATTTATTTCCAGTTCATAATTTTAGTATTTAAATTTTAGTTTATAAAAGGCAGCATTTCTAATTTTAGTTTAAATTACATTTTCAACTTATAATTATATTTTATTTCAGCTTAATTTCAATTAACAGAAATGTTTTTAAAGGGTTAGTTCACCCAAAAATTAAAATAATGTCATTTATTAGTCACCCTCATGTCGTTCTACACCCATAAGACCTTTGTTAATCTTCGGAACACAAATTAAGATATTTTGATGAAATCCGATGGCTCAGTGAGGCCTGCATAGCCAGCAATGACATTTCCTCTCTCAAGATCCATAAAGGTACTAAAAACATATTTAAAACAGTTCATGTGAGTTCAGTAGTTCTATCTTAATATTATAAAGCGACGAGAATACCTTTTGTGTGCCAAAAAAAAACAAAATAACGACTTTACAATTTAGTGATGGGCCAATTTCAAAACACTGCTTCGGAGCTTTACAAATCAAATCAGTGATTCGGAGCGCCAAAGTCGTGATTTCAGCAGTTTAGCCATTTGATAGGAGATCCGAATCACTGATTCAATTCGTAAAGCTCTGAAGCAGTTATTTGAAATTGGCCCATCACTATATTGTTGAAAAGCCGTTATTTTTTAAATTTTTTTTGGTGCATAAAAAGTATTCTCGTCGCTTTATAATATTAAGGTAGAACCACTGAACTCACATGAACTGTTTTTAGTACCTTTCTGGATTTTGAGAAGTTCAGTGGCATTGCTGTCAATGGAGCCCTCACTGAGCCATCGGATTTAATCAAAATATCTTAATTTGTGTTCCGAAGATGAATGAAGGCCTTACGGGTGTAGAACGGCATAACGGTGAGTAATAAATGACATTATTTTCATTTTTGGGTGAACTAACCCTTTAATAGTTTTAGAAATAACCCTGATTCACACCAACCAAACGAACCAAACTCTAATTTGTGTCAAACACCCTCTGTTTGTGTTGAGCAAAAGGTTTCTAACTTTTAAAAGTTTTACCATCAGTGTTTCTTTACTGACTACATTTCTGAACTGATGTTAATCAAAAGTTTTTCTGTGAGAAAATTGAACACAGTCTGTCGTGTGATGTCTGCAAGTCTTTTTGAAGGAATTGCATATTCAGAAGCCATCTGTTTTATCAAGGACACGCCACTACTTTGCAAAGACTTGAATAACATTCACTGGATGAATATTGAACACAGTTGCAACACCATCTGTTTCTCTGTGGAGGTGTGTTGACACTATGTTAAAAATAATTCTGGAAGCACTTTATTTGACAGTCCGGTACATATATGTGTTATGTACTTAATAATATATATCCTAACTCTGAACCCATACTTAGTACAGTATATTACTCAGTACTTTCTTAAATACTGTAAAATAAAGTGCACCTTAATTCTTATAACACCTTATATCTTTACTTAATGAAACTTTGACTGAATAAAAAAACAAAATCAAGGCCATCCATCCAGGGTGTTTCCCTGATGGGTAATGAATGGATGAACAGAATGTATTTACTGCAGTAAATTGACAGCATATGTTATTGAATACTGAAAATGTAAAAAGCAAAATTAAATAATTAAAAAACTAAAAGTAGCTGGAAAGCCAACAGATACCACCCAGTTGCCCACTGAAGCTAGGCAGGGTTGAGCCTGGTCAGTACCTGCATGGGAGACCTACTGGGAAAACTAGTTGCGGCTGGAAGAGGTGTTAGTGAGGCCAGCAGGGGGTGCTCACCCTGTGGTCTGTGTCTGCACTGTCCTTCGGGTGAAACGTTAAACCGAGATCCTGACTCTCTGTTGTCATTAAAAATCCTGGGATGGTCTTTGAAAAAGAGTAGGGGTGTAACCCCGGCATCCTGGACAAATTTGCCCCTTGGTCTCGATCCACCATCATGGCTTCCTAATCATTCCCAAATAAATACTGATTGGCTTCATCACTCTCCGTCTCCTCTCCACCAATAAACTGGTGTGAGGTGGGCATTCTGGCACAATATGGCTGTCGTCGCATCATCCAGGTGTATGCTGCACATTGTTGGTGGTTGAGGAGATTCCCCCTTCCGTAAAGTGCTTTGAGTGCAGAGAAAAGCACTATATAAATGTAACGAATTATTATTATTATAACTCCAGGAGAAACTGATAGTTGGCAACTGAAACCACACTGGGTGGTAGAAATCACCTGCATGGCAAAAAAGTACTGTGCAAAATACTGAAACACAAAAAATACTTTTTGTGAGACAACAGATATGCATGTGTCTCATATTATGGAAAACAATGATGTACACTACCGTTTAAAAAAGGGGTTAGTAAGATTTTTACAATTTTTAAGGTCTCTATGATCACCAAGGCTGCATTTAAAAAAAATAAAAAATACAGTGAAACAGTAATATTTTGAAATATTATACAATTTAATGACTATTCTATTTTATTCCTGTGATGCAAATCTGAATTTTCAGCATCATTACTCCAGTCTTCAGTGTCACATGATCCTTCTTTAATCATTCTAATATGTTGATTTTCTGCTCAAGAAACATTTCTTATTATTATCATTGTTGAGAACAGTTGTGCTGCTTCATATTTTTGTGGAAACTGTGATACTTTTTTCAGGATTCTTTGATGAATAGAAAGTTCAAAAGAACAGCAATTATTTTAAGTGGCCTTTTATTTATATTATTATCAATTTGTAACATTGAAAACATCTTTTGAATAATTTAATTCATCCTTGTTGCATAAAAGTCTTAGTTTCTTTCAAATAATAAGAATAAAAAATCGTACTTACCCCAAACTTTTGAACAGTATAGTGTACATATATACATATGTATGGTTTAATGGAATGGTTTGGGGTTTTTTTTTTTGTTTGTTTTTTTTACTTCTAAGTTAAAACACACAGTGAAGACACACAAGGGCATGTTTACATTATTTATGCCTTGATTTCCATCCGGACATAACAGCATTCTCTGCATGAAACTTCAAAAAGTAAAAAAAAAAAAATGTTCAAAAGCATTCAGCAGAAAAGAAGACATGACTGAGAGAGTTCAAAACAATCGAGAGAGCAGACAGTTCGTATCTGGACTAAAGCAAGCATGTATATTTTTTCTCATACACATTTGAAGTCCTAATCTTCTGCAGTGTAATAAAAAAAAAAACCTTCCAGTTTGTCAAAGGTTGATTAAAATACCAAATAAATATAGAAAAAGATCACATTATAAAATTTTGTATGAGCAACATAAAATAAGCATCAATGACTTACAATATCAAGTTTGGTGGTGAGGGTCCAACTAGCAGTTTGATTACTGATGATGCACATGAATAATCTGTGTTTTTGGTCAAAGCATGGGGACTTATGATAACATAAATATTTGTTATTCAGAATTAACAGATGTTTTAGCGCTATGTAGTGTTTTTGATAAGATTTTGTTGCAACAGTTTTATGTTTAAAGTCACAATAAGAGTGATTTGTGTTTTGGTTAGGTATATTCCAATTTAACGAGCATACACAACTTGTTTAGGAGTAAAGAAATAACCTTTTTAGTTTGTTCAACAAGCTGATACACAAGTTAAACAAGATAGACATCAAAATGTACAGACATTAAAAAACATAAAAAGTTCCCTTATCTACTATTTCTTTTATTCATTTGTTAAACAGTAGTTATTGAGATTAATATGGTGAAATATTTCATTTGAAATATTACTTTTATCTGTTTTGCAGGTCCAATATCTGCCTTCAAATGAAGTGAATTTCAAGAAATGTACACTAGTATATTTATATATACATTAATACAGCTATAGCTATCTTTATATACTCTTTACATTACTGTGAATTATTTAAATAAGTTGTGCTCCATCTTCATTGTGTTCCTGCATACCTGAGAATGGAAAGCAGGAGAAAGACAAAACCTGCTCCAAAAAGGAAGTACAACAACCAAGTGTTGTGAAACAAACTGAGGCTTTGGACTAATATTCAGACGAGAGCTCCCTCTGGTGGGCTGGAGAGGGAGCTGCATGTCACAGAATATCATGTCACAAAATCTCATTGTCTAGGAACTGTCTAGTATCTTAAAGGGACCAACATACCTGGGACTAAGGCTACTTAAGCCCTGATTGACAGCTATCGTTTTTTAAGATGGCTGATAACTAGGGTCCTAATACCAGTGGTGGCTGGTATCCTATTATGCAATAGAAAGGTCTCAGTGGAACTCATAGATATATTCCACATCCACGCTTAGCTCTTCTCTTCATTTTATTCATCTGAACACTATACCTGCACACTATCTGCATTATTTGAATCCAAAATCACTGACCCCATCCATGGTCTTGATTACACAATCTAAGGTTCAGTTTTCATATGTTGAGAACCATGTTAAATGAGCTCAGAATGTGATAAAATTGTGTATATTGTTGAATGCAAGGTATGTTAATTGCAATTAAGTGAAAATGTATTTTTTTAATTGATATTAAATGCAATTAGCTGAACTTGAGAGTGCTTTTTGTAGGACTTAAGTACATTTTCATTTGTAATTCTATTGTCTTTGAAATATGGTTAAAGTGTATTGCTGAATGCACTGACAACCATTTATGGTAAATTGAAAATATACTTTAATGTCATTTCTATTGAAAAGTATATGTATATCATGTATTTAAATATATTTGCAATTACATATTTGCAAGTTAATACATTTGAAATATATTTCAAACTTTAAATGTAATATTGAATAACATTATGGTTAAAATTACAATCAAGTACTTTACATGTGCTTTAGTATGTTAGTTAACACATCAAAATAAGTGTACTTCTTTTGAAGCATGACAAAAGATTATTAAAACAATGACTTAAATGCAATTTAAAGTAAAACTTTTGACATTACAACAAAGTGTACTTTTGAAAAGTGTACTTAAGTGTGTTAGGAAACATGAAAGTGTTATCTCTTTAAGTACACTTAAGTGGCCTTTTATTTCATTAATATTACATATTATCTGCAAGTACAGTTTTTTTTATTTTACTTTTAAGATTTGAAGTACATTACAAGTGTTCAATGCAATTAAGTGCACTTCTTTTTCATAATAGTAAGTTGAAGGACATTTAGCAACATACACCAGATTTTGATTAATATTAATATTGCTGTAGTTCATATAAATCATGCTGCTTGGAGACCCCATAAGTCCCTTGACTGCAGATTTGTGAGAGAGCCTTATTAGCATCTAAAACACAAACACCACCATAGTAGCATTTAAGGTTTTCAAGCACATGATTTTGCAAACCATTTCAAATATTGCAAACCACTTTAATTCATACTAATACCACAGTTCGAAAACCACTACTTTAGATATTTACAACAATCTTATTTAAAATAAGAGTAAAGTGTAATGACCTAGACAACTACTCATTATTTTGCAGTGAGCTTGTGACCCAGTGTGTTAAAAACAAATAAAGATGCTTTCCAACTTTCTTTTGTGTGTAATGTTTCTGTCTGAGCATGAAAAATGTCTGCAAAGTTACAAAGCACAAAGTCCACTCTACTTATTCTCTATAGGCCTATCAGTATGCACTGTTTCTGAACTCCATGACATTCCTCAATTGTTGTCTTAAGTTTTCATCCGGGAATGTACACGTCACAATTTTCCTCATGTAAATAATTCCAGCCCAAGGCATATCCAAAAAGAAGAAAAAAAAAGAGGGAGGGCTGGTTGAGTTTTGTTAGTAGTGTGTTGAAACTTGCAGTTATGGTAAGGGGTGTGACATTTCCCAAACAAGCTCTCCAATCACAAAAAAATGGTCCAGCCGACAAATCAGAGCACATTGTGTTTTTCGGAAAGAGGGGCTTCAAAGAGACAGAAACTAAACAGAGTGTTACTGACAGACTGAGAGGTGTTGCAATAATGGAAAATATATGGAAAATAATGTGTTTTTTGAACATTAAAGCATGAAAAACTATTGTAGTAGACCCAAAAAACAAAATCTAGACTTTAGGGAATAACAGGTCCCCTTTAACAAATTAAATTAGTTACTTTACAAGAATTTACAGACAGCTCATCCAAACTTTTTGTGATGGCTGTTTGTTAACATAGTGTCTGTCACTAACCTGATAACTGTAATTGGAAACTACATGTAGTCATTGTGAATTCAAGCCTGAATTATTGATCAGAGGGACAGTTGCAGTAGTAGCCATCCTTTTTTCCCCACTGTTAAACAGTGAACATGTCTAAGAAAGTCAAGGTAAGGAAATGGTCTCGGTTTCATTTGTAATGGACATATATTAATATTTTTATTTCACTTAGTGTTAAGAGTAGGGTGACAAAGGGGGAAACTGAGTGTGTGCTTATGTTGGTGTGCATTTAAGTAACCATACCTTTTTGTCTTAAGAGTACATCATTGCAGTCTTTTTCTAATAAGGCTTTACATACAGCATACATGAAATAATCTATGATTATAAAAGAATGTTGGTATAATGTCTGGATTGTATCAGCTTGTAAACTCTGTAAATTGAGAAACAAAGCATATCTGTATTAGGTGAATAACAATATGAATAGTTTTAATTTTGGTAAATCAGGACACAGTGCAAAGTTAACAGAGAATCCAACTCAAACTCTGATCAAACGTAACATTACCCTCCTTCAAAAAGGAATGCCCACGCACCTTAACAAAAAAAAAATAAAAAATCCACACAGAGGAGGGTGGGAGAGGGATTAGGTGGAGAGCGTAGAGCTGGCAGAGGGGATAACCCAGGACGAGGGAGGAGTGAGTGAGAAGTTGACTATGGGAGGAGCCAGGGAGTGACCACAAACCATGCTACCAAGAAGATGGAACCAGGGAGTTAACTGACAGAGGCGGAGCCGGTGGATGTGAAGACCCAGGCTCTTCGGCTCTGCCTGGGTCTCCACATCCACTGGCTCCGCCTCTATCAGTCGACTCCCTGGTTCCACCGAAGGACCTGGAGGGCAAGGTGGAGCCATGGTGATGAGCAGTTGAGGTGGAGCCAGGGTGCCAGAGGACTAAGGCGGCGCCGTTGCGACTGAGGACTGAGGCAAAGCCATTGGGAAGGAGGACGGCCCAGAATTCCATGGTGTAGGCAAAGCGACAACAAACCAAGGTGGAGACGAGGGAGCAAGGAGCCATGGTGGAGCCAACTGGTTGAAGGGCCGAGGTGGCGTGATGGGCACAGCAGTTTGAGGTGCAGTCAGGGGGTTGAAACACCAGGGCAGAGCTGGTGAACTGGAAGTCCAAGGCAGATCCTAGCTGCTAGGAGGAGCCAATGAAGGAAGAGACGAAAGGCTGAAGGGAGCCAGCGAAGACAGGGCCGAAGAACTGTGACAGGGCAGGCAGAGGGTTTAGAGACAGCCTCCTTGGCTAATACGGGACAGACAGGGAATGTGGGAATAGGAGGCAGGGTGGGAGCATCATCAACAACACTGACATGGTGCTGAGCAACAAAACGGGCTTGAACCAGTGGAGCAGGATGGACTTCAGACAGAACTACATCTAAACAGCAGGATGAGACTGGCAGGGAAGGAGGTTGCTCAAGGGCAGAAACAAGGAGAGGAACTGGCTTGATGTCACTCAAGTTAATCAGCCCCTCAGGCAGTCCGATTTCACCGAAATTCCCTCTGGGATGGGCAGTGTTGCCGGCTTTTGTCAGGGTGCAGTGGTTGCAGCAGGAAATGAAACAGCAGGATCTGTGTGCAGCAGTCTTTATAAATTACCAAATGAAAATAACAGAAACCTCAGTTATCTCAGAACTTCTCAAAATGCGAACAGAACAAGCAACGATAACAGTCAAACAACAACTGAAACTGAGGGCTATAAATACACAGGGAAACACTAGAGACTACACAAGAATACACAGGTGTAACACATGAGGGCAAATTAAAAACCATGGCAACTAATGAACAGGGACCAAGGAAACAAGGGGTGCATCTCAATCAACTCCCTAGCTTCCTAGGTCATTATATCATGTACACAAATTCAGGCACTGGTAAGGACAGTAAGGACCCTGGGTCACTAAACATTGGAACACTGTTGACTGTTTCCAGTGACATGACAATAGCCTCATTGTACAACAATACTAGTGGTATTTATGAACAACAGCAGAACTGATATCTTTATTACATATATATTTTAATGTTATTTAAAGTACATTATGATAAATACTTTGCTTGTTACAAGCAAACAAATTATAAATGTTAGCTAGATTATGTTCATTACCTGTCTAGCGATGTATGTTTATGCTGACATATAATTAATGCTTTGTATTTAAAAACAAAAACAAAACAAACATCTATCACGTGGCATTATGTGTAGTGTGTTGGCTCACATGATTTATGTTTCACTCATTAGAACTTCCATTAAGGGAACATAGTGAGTATTGACGCTTCCTGGTTTTCACGGTGCATGTGGGACATTTTAGTAACCAAACTTTTAAAGGATTTTTGCGATCGAGACAATCCTTAAAATAGCTGACTTCCTGATCAGTGCCCAGACTACTGAACTAGGGAGCTGATTGAGAAGCACCCATTAACTTACACAGGAAACTTAACAGGAAACAGAACAACACCAACTCAGAATCCAACTCAAACAAAACTCAGATCACTTATAATGTTAGTAGGATCTTTAGATCAAAAACATATAACTGATTAGAAATAATTGTCCATTTTCTTTCATTTTGGCCCTCTGTTTTGATATATTTGGAAGTTTTGAAAATTCTGCATGATGATAAGCATTACAAAACATGTTCATTTAGGCCTGGTTTCACAGACAGAGCTTAGATTAAGCCAGGATTAGGCTTTAGTTCAATTAGGACATTTAAGTAGCTTTTATAAACATGCCTTAGGGGGAAACAAAACATTATTGGTGTGCATCTTGAGACAAAACAATGGCACTGACATACTTTAAAGATATGTCAGTACAAGTTGCTTTCATTTAAAACAGCTCAATAATGCATTTTAGTGTGAGGCTTAACCCTTTTCTGTGAAACCGGGGGTTAATTAAGTAAACGTAAGTTCAAGTATATTTTCCAAGTATACTTTAAGTCAATATAGTACTAGTATTGCAAGTGTACTATTTCAATACTTCTTGGGACTAAATTAGTCCAATTTTAGTTTATAAAAGTATACTTATATATATATATGTTTACAGCATACTTGCAATACAAAAGAGAAAAATGATGTAAACTATTACTGCTACACTTAAAGTACAGTTAATGGTTTATTTTTATACACTAAAAGTGGGCCAATTTAGTTCCAAGAAATATTGAAATACACTTACAGTAGTACTCTGATTTTCATATACTTCTAATGCTAGAATATTTCACAAATAATTACAAAGAAATGGCAAATAACATTACATTAAACATATTTTAAAGGTGCCCTCGAATGAAAAATTGAATTTATCTTGACATAGTTAAATAACAAGAGTTCAGTACATGGAAATGACATACAGTGAGTCTCAAACTCCATTGTTTCCTCCTTCTTATATAAATCTCATTTGTTTAAATGACCTCCGAAGAACAGGCGAATCTCAACATAACACCGACTGTTACGTAATAATCGGGATCATTAATATGTACGCCCCCAATATTTGCATATGCCAGCCCACGGTCCCAACATTATCATTATGAAAGGCATTAGACAAGGGCAAAACGTCTGGATCAACGTCTGAATCAACAGACTAGGTAAGCAAGCAAGAACAACAGCGAAAATGGCAGATGGAGCAATAACAACTGACATGATCCATGATATCATGATATTTTTAGTGATATTTGTAAATTGTCTTTCTAAATGTTTCGTTAGCATGTTGCTAATGTACTGTTAAATGTGGTTAAAGTTACCATCGTTTCTTACTGTATTCACGGAGACAAGAGCCGTCGCTATTTTCATTTTTAAACACTTGCAGTCTGTATAATGCATAAACACATCTTCATTCTTTATAAATCTCTCCAACAGTGTGTAATGTTTGCTTTAGCCACACAGCATAGCCTCAAACTCATTCATAATCAATGTAAACAATATAACAGTATACAATACTCACATAATCCGACGCATGCATGACGAACACTTTGTAAAGATTCATTTTGAGGGTTATATTAGCTGTGTAAACTTTAAGGCACTGTTTAAGGCAAGCGCGAGCTCTGTGGGAGGAGATTTAAAGGGGCCGCAGCATAAATCGGCGCGTTTATAATGATGCCCCAAAATAGGCAGTTAAAAAAATTAATAAAAACAAATCTATGGGGTATTTTGAGCTGAAACTTCACAGACACATTCAGGGGACACCTTAGACTTATATTACATCTTTTAAAAACATAATCTAGGGCACCTTTAAGTAGAACAGTAGTGCTGAAAAAGTATTTTCTTGTGTCTAGTGTTTTATTTACAACTTTTTTATTTACAACCATTTTTTTGTTGTTGTTTTTTTAATAAAATGAACTTGAAGAATACTTTTTTGTAAGGTATGCCCATGCCTTGACCTCACGTTAAAACTCTGTCAGGCCATGTACAGTACAAAGTTACAAAATAAAGTTCAGAATTACACTTTTATTCAAATACATTCCTAAAAATTATTTTTTTATTTTTTTTTATTGCCATTGATGGTTCAATGAAGAAACTTTAACTTCCATGGAATCTTTCCATTCCACAAAAGTTTTTTTTATTGGAAAAGTGTTCTTTAGATTATTAAAATATTCTTTAAACAGAGAAAAGAAAAAGGGTTCTTTTAAGAACTGTTGACTGAAAGACTCTTTGGGAAACTCAGAATGGTTCTTCTATGGCATCCTTTTGGAACCTTTATTTTTAAGATTGTAGCATCAACATGACAGTAAACTAAATATTATCTAACATCTATATCTTTCTATCTATTTATCTCTCTATGTAAAAAAAAAAAAAAAAAAGTCTTAAGTTTCCATATTTATTAAACTTCTTATGAAAAACTTTTAATTTTCTAATTTCATAGTCAAAACAACATATGTATTCAAAATAATAAATAAAAGGATTCAGAATACGTAATGCATTACTTGTATTCAGATACATCCGAAACCTTAATGAATTATAGGGCTGCCACTTTAATATGCTAATTTAATCACCCTGATTCGGATTGAATAATTTTTTACTAACCTTTAGTATGTGTGTGACTGCACATGTAGTTATGTGCATGTCTGAGAGAGCATGGGTTTGTGGGATGGACTGTCACGGTGGGGTTTTTTCTTAGCGTGGGAAAGAGAGAGAATTCTGGGTTTAGCAGACATGCTTTCGGGAGGAGAGAGAACGTAGACTAACAGACCATTCATTTTACTAGCACATATTTGAGCCCCTTCAAACTCAGCCCACAAGAGCGAGAGGAAACCGCTCTTCCTCTCCCCCTTTCTCTTACGAGGACTGTTTGTAGAGCAACTGGGTGGAGTAGTGCTCTATGACACACACATATTGCACACACACACAGACAGATGTTCATAGACATGTACCTCTCAACCAGCGAGGAGTCTGATTTGGTGAGTCCCATATATCAGTTTTAAGCTGCTTACATACAAGTTTTTGTCATTCTTTGTGATGTTCAACTTCCATTTTCTTCTCTTTTAAACAATGCACGTCTCTTTCTGGAATTTTCTAGGCTAGGATTTTGTGGGTGGGAATAACACATTTCCTGAAAGTTTCCTGAAGACTTTTTTCCACAGCCGTGCATTGATGTGTGAATGTGTTAAGAGACTGTAAAAGAGTCATTGCAAGATTGTCTTAACTACGTATGCGATGGGTTTTAACATCAAGTATGGAATGGCTTTCACAGGCCAAAGCACATAGACATACTGAACTTTAGGTTTCTAAAGTACTGTCTGCAACTGCTTGGCATGATAACACTCAAGGAATAATAACTAGAAAATCCTCTGTAATGCCTGGATCACTTTTTTTGTACTTTTTCTTTGTTAAGACTAGTTCATACGCGATTCCTATTATGTTCAGCATAGGCTATATATATAAATATACAGCAGTATTATTACTTTTTAAGTTTACAATCAATAAGATATCTGCTTGATTAGCAAAACTTTAATGAAAAGATGCAGAAAATACCATTTAATGCAGTTAATGAGTGCTCCATCTATCATAAATTTGTGCATTTGTGGCATGTGTTTTTGTAGATGGATAGATGGAGAGAATTCTTGGTCAAATTTTTAGCTAGTCATCTTGAGGACAAATAACTACATAACAAATGAAACAGCTTAATATTTAAAGTGTGAAAAAATGAAGATAAGTGACACAAATAACTTACACTACTAACTGCAAGCTTTAAACACTTTTAAATGCAAACAATTCACTAGATGATTACATAGTGACATTGTCCCAGTGTGTGTGCGTGTGTGTGTGTGCGTGTGAGGTTGTGTAAATCTTTGGGATTTAGTCGATATGTGTAATCATCCACATTGATGTGTGGTGTTCTAATTTAAAATGACAGAGTGGAACATGGTCGAATACATCAGAGTGAATTTGTGTGTGTTTCACGCTCTCTGTGACCTCTCAGAAAAAAAAAGTATGCTACATTGCCTGAGGAGCACAGCTGAGTCTATGTGATTGTGTGTGTGAGTGAGAGACAGAGACAATAAAAAAGGGATAAAATAAAACTTAAGCCCGTTATACTTCGTTTTTTTTACGCGTAAACTAGTGCACGTGCACAGTTGAACCCACGGCCTTATACTTCACTCAACCTGTGTGTACACAGGCATTCGACGCATGCACAGTTTTGAGCAATCTCTCGGCACGAGTTGTAACCAATGTAAATATATTTGTATTCTTTCATGCTATAGAGTTGTACAAATGAGGGTACTTACTAACCTCTTTGCACAATCTGTCTTCTATATAGGCCTCCATTGTCGCTGTAGCTTGCATGCGTTTCGGTCTGTTCTGTTTATGCAGTTTTTCTTTGACTACCTTGTGAATTGACATCCCCAGGGCACGGTTGCCACCTTGTGGATAAACTAATTACTGCAAAAAAAATATTTAAATGCGCATGTGCAACTTACAAAGTAGTGCGGTTACAAAAATCCGGTGGTGCGCGCACAGTACGCGTCGCATGTACTCTGCTGATGATGAAATTCGCGTCACGCACACTGTACATTGATCCTCGCGTACGCGTAAAAAGTGAAGTATACTTTGGGCTAGAGACAAAACGCGCTTCTACCTGCATTTCTGCCAAACTGTAAAAATGTACATACAACTCACTACAGTTTCCAGCTGAAATGGCAGTAAAACACCAACTTTTATTCCTTTTCACACAAATTAGGGCAGATAATCGATTAATAAAAACTTATTTTCACATGTTTTCTTGTGCAATATTATGTTATGACCTCAAAACACTTTTACCATATGCATGATTTGTAAACTAATACATTTTGAAGGTTGCATCAAATAATCAACTACATATGTACAGCTTTTCTCTCGGTAGCTCACCTGGTACAGCATTGCGGTTGTTTTGTGTAGAACAAGCAAGATAAAATGGCCTAGTTGCTTCAGCAAACGTTTTTGATAACACTATTGGTTAGGTTATTGTAGGGTTTAGTGTAGGTGGTATGTTATTTTCAAACATGGGTAGAGTATTAACCTTAGCGCCACTGGCTGGATATTTCCGTTATGAACTTCTGCAATACGTACAACAACCGACTTAAATTGTTGATGCATTCATCAAGATGCTATTCATCTGTTTCTGTGGAAATTGAATGTGCTTTTAGTGCCACTACTACGACAATTCACTTTGAAAGTGTCACAAAGTAATATTAGAAATGAGCCTGAGTTGTTGTAATATGCTGTAGAATCTGAGATCAAGAGACGATTCAGACCAGTAATTTAAATATCAAGGAGACAATTCAGTCTCTCTGTCACCACAAGATTTTTTTTGTAAATTGCAGATCATTTATGTCAAGTCTGATGACAAATTTTGTTATTATCTTGTTTAAAATAAAATCAACTTCACAGGGTAATATTTTGGTTTGGATGCAGTGTTGTTCATAGTGATAAATTGTGCTGTTTTGAAATCTTGTTTGGATTTTTTTTTTAGACTTTGTGTAAATCAGCCCTTGACTTTGACAAGGTCAGACAAAATAGAGTCAGTGCAAGGCAGCTGGCTTAAATTTTACAGACTGATACATAGATATGTAACCCCTCAGATCCTACTCGCCTCTCTTTGTGCGTGCCTCGAACCCGGCAACCAGGTCTCCGGCGTGGGAGGCAGGTACACTAACAGGGAGGCTAAAGGCCGCAGCCTTTAACATCAGTCGCTAGTGTGCCTCTTGAGACTAGGGGAGTGAGGTTTACCTGCACAGCTCTTACTAGCTGACCTCTGTTATACTCACCCCCCTAAACCTCACTCCCATCAGGGTCATGGCACCAATGCAACCCCTCTCTGTGTGGACCTCGAACCCAGGTCTCCGGCGTAGGAGGCGGGAGCACTAACAGGGAGGCTAAAGACCGCAACCTTTAGCATCAGTCACTAGCGCACCTCTTGAGACAAGGGGAGTGAGGTTTATCTGCACAGCTCTTACTAGCTGATCTCCATTACACTCACCCCCCTAAACCTCACTCCCATCCGGGTCACGGCACCAATATAGCCCCTCTCTCTGCGGACCTTGAACCCGGGTCTCCGGCGTGGGAGGCGGGCGTACTAACAGGGAGGCTAAAGACCGCAGCCTTTAGCATCAGTTGTTAGCGCACCTCTTGAGACAAGGGGAGTGAGGTTTATCTGCACAGCTCTTACTAGCTGACCTCTGTTTAGCCGAGTTCAGACTGCACGATTTTAGCCCTGATTTTGGCTCGCCGACAGGTTTTGAGAAATCGCAGACAAATGCCCGAAATCACAGGCAAAACGGTGCTTGTTCACGCGAGTGACAGTCATGCAGTGTGAATGAGCAAAGACGCGATCCGAGAGAATGACCGACGAGTCGCCGACGTCCGTGAGATATTTGGCATGCTAAATATCTGGACCTGTCGGCGATTCAAAATCCTGTTGTGTGAAAAGTGTTCTGACTGAAAATTACATCGGTGATGACCGACAGCCAATGAGAGAGCAAGATACAGAGCAGCGGGGAGTTCGGGGAGGAGTTATAGACCACTCTCACTGTAGAACACACAATCCTTGTTCCTCACGTCTCCCCAACCATTTCCTCCTCCATATTCTTCTTTTCTTTTTCTTGTTTCTTGCAAATCAGCGCACAGGCAATTCGTATTGCAAGCTTCTTGTGGGCTACCATTTTTAATAATAGTCCCAATCTCATGTGAGAACTCCGGTTTTGCACACGTGATATCGCGTTGTTTCCTTGTCACATCTCGCATGTGTTTGGTTGTGAAACGTAGTTTGCGTGCCAGACAGAGTTGTCGGCAATTCTTCCTATTGTAAAGTCATGCAGTGTGAAACCTTCTGTCGCCGATCCATCGTGTAGTGTGAACACAGCAGTGACTGAATGCTGGCCAAGATAGTCATGCAGTGTGAAAAGAACAGTGACCCGACTACTTTGAAAATTGTGCAGTCTGAACTCAGCTTTAGACTCACCCCCCTAAACCTCACTCCCATCCGGGTCACGGCACCAATTTAACCCTTCAAATCCTACTCGCCCCTTTCTGTGCGGGCCTCGAACCCGGGTCTCCGGCGTGTGATGCTGGTGCACTAACAAGGAGGCTAAAGACCGCAGCCTCTGGCAAATATTGAAAAATAATAATAATATTAATAGCAAGTGTCAGTTGTGCAAGTTTATACCTCTTCCAATTAATGCAATAAATAACTTCTGTTCAATCTTACAATCCTGTGTTTATGTGTTGTTTACAGTGCATAAATGTTTAAGAGTTCCTGGGAAACCATTCAAATCATTTTAAAAAGTGGACTTATTACAAAAATAATATATTTAAAAAGAATACACTTAAAGGGCTAGTTCACCCAAAAATGAAAATTCTGTCATTAATTACTCACCCTCATGTCGTTCCACACCTGTAAGACCTTCGTTCATCTTCGGAACACAAATTAAGATATTTTTGATCAAATCCGATGGCTCAGTGAGGCCTCCATTGACAGCAAGATAATTAACACTTTAAAATGCCCAGAAAGCTACTAAAGACATATTTACTGTAAAACAGTTCATGTGACTCTTTTACTGTTTTTATGAAGCGACAAGAATACTTTTTGTGAGACAAAAAACAAAATAACTACTTCATATTTAACAATATCTAGTGATGGGCAATTTCAAAACACTGCTTCATGAAGCTTTACGAATCTTTTGTTTCAAATCAGTTGTTCGGAGCTTGTATCAAACTGCCAAAGTCATGTGATTTCAGTAAACGAGGCTTCTTTACATCATAACTGTTTCGAAACATTTCAAAATTTCAGTGGTTCACGTGATTTTGGCAGAACACTTTTGTGCGCAAGAACAAAACAAAAGTAACGACTTAATTCAATGATATCTTATCTTGCCTGTCAGTCCCCTACAGTTTTTAAAAATAAATCTTTTAAGATTTGAAGTACACTACATGTGAACATTCAATACAATTAAGCACACTTCTATTTCACAAGGGCACACGCACATTCTGCAGAAACAGCACACATGCTCCCGCACACACACAAGTAAACGTGCAGCGGGATTAATCACAGAAGACGACACGCAGATGGAGAGACTCTGAAGACCAACGCAGAGGCAGAGAGCGAGGAGGCTGGGGAGGGTGGGAGATGAGAAAAGAGCGCTGAGTGGAAGCAAAACAGAGGACGTATCAGAGAGACAGGAAGACTAGAGCTTACAGAAGGCTGGATGCCTGGTGTTTAACTGAGGAACATGCAGAAGGCGGGAAGGACAACGTATAAAAGAAAAACTGGCAGTTAGAGGTGCAAATCACTGCAGCAAACCTGCTTGCATCTTTAGCGTCGGAGCGCTGGGCTCTGGGGAGCGGGGAAGGGCTCTTCATAGAGGAGCATGACAGCCTGTCTCGGTGGTGTTGCTGCAGCGGGATGGACCGAGTCTCATTCGTTCTAGAAGGAAATACATAGGCCGTTGCAGCTCTCATCATCCACTATGCGCAGGGATCGAGAGCAAGCACATGGAATTGCGTGCCATCGTCAACAACACAGCAGAACTCTTCGTCCCCACAGCGACAGCACATCTAGCATTGATAACATTAGCCCGGGCAACAGCAGAGATATTAGGTAGCGTAGGTTAAATTGTAGTTTTAGTCAAAGCTACAGGAAAAACAGTTTAGCTAAATAACAACAGTAGTGCATTTGTTGCATGCATTTTATCAAACAAGGACCTTCTGCTCTGATTTAGTTTTTTTCTTTTAACTTAATGATAATTTCATTTTTTGACAGCAGCAGTTTGCATATACTTTGGTAGATGATGGGCGGTATATAGTTGTTGCTAGAGTTTATTGAAGTTTGTTGTTAGTATGGTGAGGAGAGCAAATGCTCTAACCGGATTGGCTGATGAAGGCCTCCTGGATACGACTGCTGAAACGAGCAACAGGAAACCGAGTCAAGAACAACATTGGCGTAAGAAGCTATAAATCTTAATCTACAGTATTTGTGTGTTTGAGTGAGTTGTGCATTTGAAAACTGACAGTGAAAGGATATGCTAGTATCTACTGAGTATCTTGTGATTATTCTCTGTATGTTCTTGAATGATGAATATAACACCCACATTTCACTTTTGACCTTGCTTGACATTAGTTGACCATGATTCCATGTTAACATAGTGTCTCTTCAAGGTTTCATTTCTAAACATTTCCTTGTATCTCTCTCTAGGCCAGTGCACAAAAGGGTAGAAATATTACATACAGAGATGCACTCATTTTAATGCGTTTATGTGTTGTTATTATTATTACCCTTATGAACAAGAAGTGTGCTTAATTGTATTGATTGTGCGCATGTAGTGTTCAACTGTACTTGCAGATAATATAATATTATTTATATAAAAGGCAACTTAAATATACTTAGAGTACACTTTCATTACCGTTTCTTAAGTAAACTTTTAAAAAAGTGCACTTTGTAATGGTGCCAAATTAACCCCCGGTTTCACAGACAGGATTTAAAGGGATAGTTCACCCAAAAATGAAAATTATCCCATGATTTACTCACCCTCAAGCCATTCTAGGTGTATATGACTATCTTCTTTCAGACGAACACAATCTGAGATATATTTAAAAATATCCACCCATCCATCATAAATGCAATCCATATGGCTCCAAGGGGTTTATAAAGGCCTTCTGAAGTGAAGCGATTTTTGTAAGAAATGACGTGATCTATGATGCAGGATGTAGGAGTAGCGTAATCTTAGACACCTTGCGGTTCAAACGAATAGGGCTGTGCAACAAACTGAAGCTCCTCTTATCTTGTATCAAAATCCTTTGACATTTCTCTTTAAAATTTCTCATTTTAGACTTCTAATTCGTGAGCGGTGTTTTGTTTGGCTCTATCCTCTGTGCTTCCACGTTCGTCATTACATTCGAGTCAGGAGTTACTCTTCTTTTTTTGAGTGAACTATCCCTTTAAGCCTAATCCCAGTTTAAAATGCATGTTTGAGCTGTTTTAACTGAAAGCAACTTGCACTGACATATTTTAAAAGAAGAACTTATTTTGAGGTGTTGACTAATATACTAAAGCGCAAGACAATAGAAGTAATTATGAAATTACATATAAGATGTAGGCCCTACTTAAAGGGTTAGTTCACCCAAAAATGAAAATTCTGTCATTAATTACTCACCCTCATGCCGTTTCACACCCGTAAAACCTTCATTAATCTTCAGAACACAAATTAAGATATTTTAGTTGAAATCCGATTGCTCAGTGAGGCCTCCATAGGAAGCAATGACATTTTCTCTCTCAAGATCCATAAAGGTACTAAAAACATATTTAAATCAGTTCATGCAAGTACAGTGGTTCAATATTAAAATTATAAAGCGATGAGAATATTTTTGGAGCACCAAAAAAAACAAAATAATGACTTATTTAGTGATGGCCGATTTCAAAACAATGCTTCAGGAAGCATCGGAGCACAAATGAATCAATGTATCGAATCTGCTGTTCGGAGCGTCAAAGTCACATGATTTCAGCCGTTGGCAGTTTGACACGCGATCTGAATCATGATTCGACACACTGATTAATTAATGCTCCGATGCTTCATGAAGCAGTGTTTTGAAATCGGCCACTGCATTTAAAATGTATTTTAACTATAATACACTTTCATTTAATTGCAATTAACATTCTGTAATGTGTCTGAAAGCATTCAGTTTACAATTAAAAACTTCTTTAAAAGTATTTCCGTAATAAGTACTCTTTTTAAAAATAAAAAGTTCTGTCAAGAAACTCTAGATGGCGCAGGCTGAAAGGTCATTAACTGCTTGCAATCACATCATTCTCTATAGGGGACAGCTGATTGGTTCCTGCTATATCAGTAGCCAATGAGCTTGCTGCTCAACCTTCAAATACTTGGTCAGCATTTGCTGTAGCAGTTGCAGCGCGCTTTCAGAAACCCACCACCTTCCCCAGCTCCACCTGTATAGATCTGCTATGGGTAATTCATGTACACTTTTGTACAGCAGCAGCATGTCTTACTTGCTCACAGCAGTGTGTCATGTATGTATTGGCAGTAGAAAGTCCCATATAGCAATAACCAACAGCAGCAGCAGCGGAGCAGATCTATTCCACCAAGACCAAACATATCAACATTGTAATACCTATTACCATGCCAAAGAGTTCTCATGACATATGTGTATTTCTTTTTTTTTTTTTTTACAAAGGTCTATCTATCTATCTATCTATCTATCTATCTATCTATCTATCTATCTATCTATCTATCTATCTATCTATCTTTCTTTCTTTCTTTCTTTCTTTCTTTCTTTCTTTCTTTCTTTCTTTCTGTTAAATTAGCCATGGCCAAGCACATAGAAATTTGCTCAGTAAGATTTTGTTTACCCGCTCTTTCTCATCTCAAATGGTCAGTGGTTTTGGACTTTATACTGACACATATTGCCCTGGATGCATGAAGTTTGATTAACTGCTGCTGAAGCTGTTTGTTTATGTTTTGTTTTGTTTCAATGGTAACCAAAACTGTTTGGTTACCAACATTCTTCAAAATGTTGGGAATCAACCTAATGGCTTACTTATATGTCTTTGCATATTTAGCTGGAGTAGGAGAAACTATTCTACCATACAAAAACAATACACCTCACCTTTGCTTATGGTGTCTCTATTTGTAAAATGAGTAAATGTCATGGTGGTAAAATCATGGAAGACAATCAAATTGTCAAAGTAACTATGTGAGCCCATTAAAACAGTATTTATGAAGAAAATGCACTATATAAATACACATGTATATGGAAAAAGAAATCTCTCTGCTCTTGTTGTAGGGTTCTGCGGACTCATACACTAGTCGGCCATCGGACTCGGATGTGTCTCTGGAGGAAGATAAAGAGACCTTACGCAGAGAAGCTGAGAGACAGGCTCAGGCTCAGCTCGAAAAGGCCAAGGTTTTGCTGCATGTTTTACTAACTTACTATGACTGAATGTCTGATTAAAGGATTAGTTCACTTTAAAATGAAAATTTCCCCAAGCTTTACTCACCCTCAAGCCATTCTAGGTGTATATGACGGAGAAATATTAATAAATATCTTGATGCGTCCAAGCTTTATAATGGCAGTGAACGGGACCAACGAGTATGAAGCTTAAGAAAGTGCATCCATAATAAACGTACTCCACATGGCTCTGGGGGGTTAATAAAGTCCTTCTGAAGTGAAGCAATGCGTTTATGTAAGAAAAATATCCATATTTAACAAGTTTTAAAGTAAAATATCTATTTATTTCTGTTTGGCCATTAGTTTTGGAAGCAGCTTTTATTTTGACAATGCTGAGAACGCAGCGCTTAAGCGTAGATGTCAAGATAAATTGTCATATTCATGTCATATGTCACTGTGTACTGTATGTATAATTTGCATTAGCGGGTCTTTGCTTGAGAAAATATGATTTCCAGTGCTCACAAACTTACCAGATTACTGAGTGCACTGTTGTTTAAAGTGTATGTATACGAACAGACGAATCTCAACATAACACCGACTGTTACGTAACAGTCGGGATCATTAATATGTACGCCCCTAATATTTGCATATGCCAGCTCATGTTCAAGCATTAGACAAGGGCAGGACGTCTGGATGTGCACAGTTGAATCATCAGACTAGGTAAGCAAGCAAGGACAATAGCGAAAAATGGCAGATGGAGCAATAATAACTGACATGATCCATGATAACATGATATTTTTAGTGATATTTGTAAATTGTCTTTCTAAATGTTTCGTTAGCATGTTGCTAATGTACTGTTAAATGTGGTTAAAGTTACCATCGTTTCTTACTGTATTCACGGAGACAAGACTGTCGTTATTTTCATTTTTTAAACACTTGCAGTCTGTATAATGCATAAACACAGCTTCATTCTTTATAAATCTCTCCAACAGTGTAGCATTAGCCGTTAGCCACGGAGCACTATCAAACTCATTCAGAATCAAATGTAAACATCCAAATAAATACCATACTTACGCGATTAGACATGTTGCATGACGAACACTTTGTAAAGATCCATTTTGAGGGTTATATTAGCTGTGTAAACTTTGTTTATGCACTGTTTAAGGCAAGCGCGAGCTCCGTGGGCGGGGAGCGTGAGCATTTAAAGGGGCCGCAGCCTAAATCGGCTCATATTTAATGATGCCCCAAAATAGGCAGTTAAAAAAATTTATAAAAAAAAAAATCTATGGTTTTTTTTTTTTTGAGCTGAAACTTGACAGACACAGGGGACACCTTAGACTTATATTATATCTTTTAAAAAGACGTTCTACGGCACCTTTAATACATGTTTTTAACTATTATTTATTTGTAAAAAGTACTATAATTACAGAATCAAGAAGTTGTTAAAACATAAATCTGTTTATTTTACAGATTTTTTTTCAAGTTCAAATTATTTTTTCATATTGATTCATTTTACAAAAAAAGTTAGGGTTTGTCTACTTTGGACATTGAGTGCCATCTTCTTCTAAAGCTTAATTTGTAGCTGGGATCATGTTTAGACAGAACTTTCTCTGTGGAAAATCAAAGCAGCTATTTGAAGGCAGTGAAATCTCACTACATTAGTCTTTCCGATCTATTTTTATTCTTTTATAGTCTATTTAATCTTTTTTTTTTTTTTTTGTCACTCTCTTTACCACCTCTAGGGAAGATAGATATTTTTAGTGCTTGGCATCAAACAGATGTTATAATTTATTTATTGAATGCTCACATTAATATTGAAAATAAAGCTAGATGGCAGTAAAATATTCAGACAAGTAAAATTTTTCACTGACCATGTTTCTTGAAATATCTGCATCTGTTCTCTCACATGCATAGTCAAACACTTTAAACCACTTCTAGTTCACACAAAATTGAAAAAATGTCCTATATGGAACACAAAATGAGTTGATTTTGTGCTTTATCATAAAAAGAAATGCTCCAAAAAGAACAAAACAGCACAATATATTCCAAGACTTCTGAAGCCATTCTCCAAAAATTCATTTGGAGGAATAAAAACTAAAAACAAATAAGACATAATACACAGTAGGAATATAGAGCAATAAAATCAATGTGGACAGCATAGCTCAGATGTTTTTCTTGGAAATATACAGTACCAGCCAAAAGTTTTGAATAATTAAGATTTAGAATGATTCCTGAAGGAACATGTGACACTGAAGACTGGAGTAATGATGCTGAAAATTCAGCTTTGACACCATAGATTAATTACATTTTAAAATGTAATCAAATAGAAAGCAATTATTTTAAATTGTAATATATCACAATATTACAGTTATTATTATATTTTCTGATAAAATATATATATGCATAAATAAATGCAGCCTTGTTTAATCTCACTTTGTTATCTTGCTAAATCAGAATGTTTTCTAAAATTCTGGAGATACAATTGAAGATATTGTTCTAAAGAGACAAAGAAACAAGTCTCCATTTTCTCTCCATTTATTCTCATTGGAGACTGTATAGCTGAACGGGCATGTGCATGCAAGGTTACACTCACTATGTCTGATCAATACTGCATGTATAATGGAAAATTGCATTACATAAGAGGCAGACAGTGGCTATGAAAACAAAGCAGGGATTTAAAAATGAACTGCAATCTATAAAAAAAATAACACAAAATATAATTTAAAGCTCCTATAAAAAATATTACATTGCCTTTCACCTTTATTTAATAATAAAAATGCAGATGCAAAATGATGCAGACCGAAATAAAGAAAGGAAAGATAAAAGGAGCATTGTCTTGACAGATCATGGAGACTCATGAAGTGCATGTGACCAACCCTCCATCCCCACTTCCATTAAAGGACACAGTGTCCTCTGTTTGTCATACCCATAATTCATTGTGTGTGCAATGCAGACCGTCTTGTGGATGTTAATTACGTTGAGTCCATATTGATTTTGTCCACTAGTACATGCTCCTTCTTTTTTTTCTGTTTTAAAAACATTGAAAAAATTGCAAATAATAATTTACTTGTACATGATTTTTTTTCCCTCTTATAGAACACAAAATTAGAATTTAAAGAATAATCTGGCAGTTCTGATCTGAATTGTTTTGTAACGGCAACCCCCATCTTGGAAAAACTTCATTCAGTAAGATTTTGGCTGTTGCATTTGCTGTGAAGTTTCAAATTGGAAATGCCTCCACCCATCTAGAAAACAAATAAACAGTCAATAAAGTGTAAGTGAATTCTCCACTAGGAGGCACATGACCTATTAAGTCCAATTGTAGGTGTCAGCATGTGCCAAAGAAATTTTAAGCTTTGACGGGGAATTCACTTTGAGACATACCAAGCACCTTTTGCAAAAATCAGTGCCGGCATTTCTCATCTTTGGCCAGCACCATGTTTTTGAAATCATTGAATGTAACTTTTCAGGACCTGCATTTGCCAAACCATGATACAGAGACATTAATTTAGTTTGAGCAGAAGAAGGGCAAACAAGTCGCTCATTAAATTTCCACAGTCCATCTGAGCTCTGTTGTGCACCTAATTTTGTCCAATGCTCTACTTCATCAGCATCATTAACTTCATATAGTGCAAAAATGTCTTTGACACTATCCTCCACCTCCTGTGGAGAAAGAGACATTACACTGACAGTTCTTTCTGTTTGTTTTGCTGCCCCCCTGGCAGCGGCATCTGCAGCTTTGTTTCCCTTGGGTTCAGGCGAGCTGTCCTTTGAGTGTCCTGTTATTTTAAAAACAACTCCTTCTGCAGGGAGAGCACATGACTTTATGAGTTTAATGAGAGAGAGAGAGGTAGTCCAGCAGTAGGTAAAAATCCTCTGCGTTTCCACACATTAGGTAGTGGCTCAGTGTCCAGAGGGCTCTTGGTGACATGTTCAATTAGTTGTAGACAGTTCACTCACCTGGGAGCAGTGAGGCAGGATTGAAAGCATTATCAGTGTCAATTTGTATCTCCACATTGTTGCTCAAAAGAGTGGCTTCCCACTTGGCCTGTCTCTGATTAGAGATTGAGCCTAAGTGAGTTTCAGTACTTCCATCTTTTGGTGGCCTACAACTTCCTGCCCACTCTGCACAGTCACAAATCAACAAGCAAGGATGCTGTTCTGCCATTGAGGCAGGAATTGTGGTTGAGATATATTCTACCATCTCATATGACATTCTGCCTGGAAATCTATGATCCAGGGTTGCTGAATAGGACTTATTACCCATACCCACCTAAGTCTATAGATGTAATGGCTTGCTGCACTGCAAAAAATGCTGTTCTTACTTAGAATTTTTGTCTTGTTTCTTGTCCAAATATCTAAAAATTCTTAGATCAAGAAGCATTTTCTTGACAAGTAAAAATTAATTTCTTGTTTTTGAAAAAATAAGTCAAAATTAAGTGAGTTTTTCCTTAAAACAAGCAAAACAATCTGCCAATGGGGTAAGCAAAATAATCTTAATCCAAATTGAAAACAAGATTATATAGCTTATTCTTGGTTTGAAATAAGATTATTTTGCTTACCCCATTGGCAGATTATTTTGCTTGTTTTATGGAAAAACTCACTTAATTTTGACTGAAAACAAGAAAATAATTTTTACTTGTCAAGAAAATGCTTCTTGATTTAAGAACGTTAAGATATTTTGACTAGAAACAAGACAAAAACTCTAAGTAAGAACAGCATTTTTTGCAGTGTGGCATCAGCATGTCTTAAAGCTGGAGTGGAAGCAAGAGTCGGATGTCCACGTTTTTTTCCAGTGGATAGCGTACTTTTCCAATTGGGAGTGCCACGTTTTTTAAACGGCAGGAGCGTAATGAGGCGCTGAGCATCTATTCCATGCTGAAGTGTTGAATGCTCTGCGTTTTTTAACAGTCGCCTCGAGTTGAAGAATGTTCAACTTTGGGTAAAACGCAGCGCTCATCACTGTCACTTTGTACCCAGCCGTCCAATCACAGTGGAGGAGGGGCGTGACAAACACTGCAAAAAATGCTGTTCTTACTTAGAATTTTTGTCTTGTTTTCAGTCCTAATATCTAAAAATTCTTAGATCAAGAAGCATTTTCTTGACAAGTAAAAATAATTTTCTTGTTTTTAGGAAAAATAAGTCAAAATTAAGTGAGTTTTTCCCTTAAAACAAGCTAAATAATCTGCTAGTGGGGTAAGTAAAATAATCTTAATCCAAACTGAAAACAAGAGTTATATATCTTATTTTTGGTTTGATATAAGATTATTGTACTTACCCCACTGGCAGATTATTTTGCTTGTTTTAATGAAAAACTCACTTAATTTTGACTGAATTTTCTGAAAACAAGAAAATTATTTTTACTTTTTTTACTTTACTTTTTCAAGAAAATGCTTCTTGATTTAAGAACTTTAAGATATTTTGACTAGAAACAAAACAAAAACTCTAAACAAGAACGGCAGTTTTCGCAGTGAATACAACACCGACCAACCACCACATTCTGCTTGTACAATGTCAACAGATGACAACAACAAGCATATGGAACAAAATAATTTAAAGGGGGGGTGTAATGCTGTTTCATGCATTCTGACTTATTTACACTGTTAAAGAGTTGCATTCTCATGCTAAACATGGCCAAAGTTTCAAAACACGAGTTGGATGTATAACGGAGTATTTCTGTGCCAAATATACTACTTCCGGTTGTGGACATGTTTCGCTGAATTTTTTTTTAGTATGTCCCTTTATCACATAATAAAGAGCAGAATTCCTTGTATAGGCACTTCTCCCTGATAAGCGTGCGCACACACACACCACCCAGAGCAAGAGCACACCCATCAACGCGCTTCGTTCAGGATACGGAAGCCAAGAGATTTTTCAACAATGGCTGTGTCCAAATTCAGGGGCTGCACCCTTTGAAGGCTGCATACATCATCGAGGCAGTCTCATTTAAGAAAAATAATTGCTAGATTGCAAAGTAAAAAAGAAATGACAGTATTTTACACGTCACAATGAATATCAGTCAATTTTATTACGGTTACTTTTCTTAAATATGACATCCTTGATGACGTATGCAGCCTTCAAACGGGACCTCCGGAGGACGCAGCCTCCGAAATGAGACGCAGCTCCTGTCAACAAAGGAGTGTGTTTTTGGTTGTGAGGGAAAGATTACCTTTTTCAGCTTCCCAAAGTACCCAGCATTAAGGGAACAATGGATGAAGTTAGTTTTTCCGGGGGAGCAACGGAGTTGTGCACGTATGTTTGTTTGTTCCCGCGATTTCGGTGATGAATGATTTGTAAACAAGTCCCAGTTCGGCTCTGGATTTGCAGATCGCGGGTGGTGAGTAAAGCTGCATCAGATGTTTTGCATCAGGTGTTTTGTGCGCAAGTGCATAAAATGTAAACAACACAAACGTTTTTATTCCCTTTTTATTTATAATGACGTTGCAGCTAGCAGACGACCTCTGCGCAAAAGCGACGCGCGCTGGTGACTCTTTAGCTCCGCCCACGGCACTGACGGCAGGCACGCCTCCAGGAGCGCGGCTTTTTCGGAAGGACTCGGTTTAGCATATCTATCTTTTATAAATATGATAAAACCAAAGACTTTTCAGAGATATGAAGGATGCATTGTTACTCTATATGTACTCAAGATTAACATGAGATTGGCAGAAACTGTGTTTGATACCCCCCTTTAAAACAAGAGCCAGAGCAAATACTTTACATTCTATCGACATTTTTATATAGACTAAAGGGTTCCTGATGGTTTCACACTTAATTATTCACCTTAATTATTAATTAGTTTGCAGTTAACATGTGTCTTTTCTTTTCCACCACCTGTTTTTGTCTGACCCTGCTTACCCAATGAGAGTTTTGCTGTGCAATGGTCATGCTTTAACTTTGCGATTTCTAGTATTGCATTAGTAACTTTTTTTGGCTCATTTTATCTGTAAAAGAAAACCTGCCTAATAATTATGCACATCCGAATATAAGGCATTTTCACTTCAAGCCTTCATGAACAATTATATATCACGTATAAATGAATAAATACAAAATTAATTGTAGTTTTTAAGATTGATGTGGTTTGGAATTGGTAAAATGTGCTTGGGAAAAAAATATGATCAGAAAATCACCTTGCCTAATAATTCTGCACACGGTGTAGAAACAGTGAAGAAAGAACTTATCTGTGAAACGAGATACCAGAAACACTTCCGCAGATATCCGTATCTATAGCAAGCAAAGCTTCTCAACTGAAAAAAACGCTGTGCTGCCAAAATGCTCTCAAGCGCCCACAGCTACGTGTTTTCAGCAGAGCGCCTAGTGATTTCAGCTGGCTAAAAACGCTTTGGTGGACACACGGGCCGGCCTAATACTCACAAATGCATGTTGTCCATTTAATTAGTTCTGGCCCTGGCTTTCCTCCTTTCAAGGCCTCTGTAAGCAGTTTAGATAATTCAGTGTATTCCGGAACATACTGTACTGGCTGCAGTAATTCAGAAGTCCCATTACTTGCCTTAGACCAGTAGTAGTGTTTGGCTTTGGAAGTTTGACAGTAGGTTACTTCGGGTCGTGCTAGGTGAGCTTTTTCACATTCTTTCAAAATCCGTTTCTACAGCAGTTAAATGAACTTCGTTGAGCGAGCAATCAAAATGTCATCCACATATTGCAGGTACCCGTCAGATTGAGTGTTTTTCTTACAATTTTGACACAGTTTTTTGACATGATCAGTTCTGCCACAGATTTTATACTTTGAAGGCTGGTTGCGGCAGAAAGGGGATTTATGACAACCCTGGTAACAAAATATCTCATCTGGAGGATTTGTTTCGCTTCGTTCATTGTGAACTTGTAAATGGCTCCAACTTAGTGCAGTGAGTCCCAATTGGGAATGTGGACCGAGCCAATGATAAGCAGTTCTCCGTATTCTTTTGATTGCCCACTAGTGGCAGATTCAATCACTGTAGACTTCATTAGCATTGTTTGCAGCATAATAATTTTCATATGTCAAGTGGAAATGTGCTACATATTCTAAGGGGTTTTCATTGGCCCTTTGCTTAATTTGGGTCACGCATGTCCAGGGAAATGCATTTTTCAAAATAACTTCTTTTGTGTTACACAGATTTGGAATAGCATGAGAGTTGTTGTAATGTTCCAATCTTTCTCTTCTACCACACATTAATATTTCATACTTTATTCACTCTTTGTCCTTCTACACAGACTAAACCAGTGGCATTTGCTGTACGTACTAATGTTGGCTACAGTGCCTCCCTTGAAGATGATGTCCCTGTGCCTGGAATGGGAATCTCATTTGAGGCTAAAGATTTCCTTCATGTTAAAGAAGTATGTATATATACATACACACATATTCATATTCACATATATACAGAACATATAGAAATATATATATATATATATATATATATATATATATATATATATACAACAGTTTCTGGTTCTCGAATCTGATTGGCTGAGAGCCGTGAGATATTCTAGTGATAACAACACTCCTACCTGTCATGGCGGCCGAGCAAATTCACTGTATTTTTACAAATACTACACTTGTTGTACCACGAACTGTAGTTTTAAGAGTTTTTTAGGTGAGAATGTAGATGTTTAGACCTGAAATATGTGACTCATATTTAATCATAGCGCCTATTTTACAATTTTAGACGTTTTCTGAGATGCGAGCTCCAAGCCGTCAGCGGCGGTTCAGTGCTCGTGTACCCGCCGAGAACAGCTTCATCTCGGCCAGTGCAGTGGGATTTTCCGCTGGCTCTTATAGTGGTTAAACATGAGATATAACTTTGAGTACATACAACGGGCAATCTTTGGTCTTATTAATCTATTACTTGTTCCTGAGCAAATTGAATTGGGCTATGTTAAATTTAATAATTTGATATTAAAGCTATATTTAACTTACTGCACTGCTTTTGTATGCTTGACTGAATTGTACAATTGTGTTATTTTCCTATTGTCATTTATAATGGCTATTGTTGTTAATTTAAATATTGTTGTTCAATAGATATTATTTAATATAAATAATGTTGTATTTGGTATTGAGAAAGGGTCCATTAGTGCGTAATATGGACTGAGTGAACGTTACATTAACACGCTATTAGATGGCGGCAAACTTTACGAGTGAGTGAGTCAGCTGTAAGAGACTTTTAAATTGAAAGGATTGTAAACAAAGGACATTGTTTTAGCAGTATTATGGAAAATTCCCTTAACTGTAAAAAAGGACAAATACAAAGATCGCTTTCCTCAGCGGACATTCAAACAGATTTTTCTAATGGATATAATATGAACCTGAAGAATGAATGTTATATTAGACAGGAAATATTCACACAGGCGATCTCTCTCTCTCAATGATACTGTACAAAATACAATGAGTTTCAATGGAGGGACTCAACATTATTTCGTTACTAGTTCTGAAGTGACTTTTTAGAATTAGTAACGGAGGCTAGTTGAGATTGACTGACAAATTGAGATTGTAATCCTTGGCGGAAGGAAGTAGTGCTGCACAAAAGAGGGTTTTAAAGAAACTTCATTGTTATTTCTTATTTATTTACACACTTGTGCCATCGAACTGTTGTATAAACACAATATCACACTCATAGCCGTGCGATATAGCTGAATATCAGTTGATAAACAGCCATATCGCACAGCTACTCGTGTGATATTGCTCATATATACACACACACTCTATTTTATATATTTAAGATTGTTTATGGCCTTTAAATTTTGAATTAGATATGTTTACTTTGTAAAGTTCTGTGAGATTGGTATTGTATACTTTGTGTGTTTAATGACAGAAATTTAATAATGACTGGTGGATTGGTCGCTTGGTGAAAGAAGGGTGTGATATCGGATTCATCCCAAGTCCAGTGAAGCTTGAAAGTACTCGCATCCACCTGGAGCAACGTGCAAAACAAGGAAAATTTTACTCAAGGTATCTGTTCCAAAAATGCACAACATAATACAGAAAACAATGCTTTGATATACAAAACTAGACTTTGACTGCGTTTCTCAAAGGCATTCCTTGTGAAAAAGAAATGTAATTTATTGAATGTTTTATTAAAAGTCTATATATTTAAAAAGTAAAAAATGAACTTGCAGATAATATATTAATGAAAAAAGGCCACTTAAGCAGAGCACTCTTAAATACATAAAAGAAAATCTATACTCCTTCTTTCTTTCTTTTTTTATTAAGGATTGTATGTTGTTCTTTTCCTTCACAGTAAATCAGGAGCAAACTCTTCATCTAGTTTAGGAGACATGGTTTCAAACTTGAGTAAATCAACCCCTCCCTCCTCAGGTAAGTTATCAAAATTGGATGTCACTTTAAAAGTCAGTGTTATTTTCAACAATATTTTCAACAAAATTTGTATTTTTTGATGTACTTTATATATATTTTATATGTCACACATCATATTATATTTTAGTTTTCAACACATCCTCTGCCCTAGTCAAAAAATTCTAGATGAATGCGAACCAGATACACTCAATTTTCTATTGTAGCATGAAACTATGCTATGTTTAACGTGCAAGAACTGTTTAACGTGCAAAAACTGAAATCAACAAAAGGGAGGCTCTCTGAGTCTGTTAACACTAACAATACTGGGTACTGTGGGGAGTCAAAATTTGAGAAAAGAATGGAGGAAGAAAGTGCTGGAAATGCAGTGGCAGTCACTATTACAACAAAAGATTTGAAAAGGTAAGTTGCCGTGTCAGCTTCTGAAGTTCAGCCTAGTAAACTGGGATGAAGAAATGTCTTCAGATGATGAGAAAACACTGTTAGATTTGAGCTACCCATAATGAGTGTGTGGAGCCAAATGTGTGAGGAAAGCATTTTGATTGGTCAGAGAATGGAATTCCTCCCCCTGAAGTTTTGTTTGTTTGAAGGGATACTCCATCCAGAAATAAAAATTCTGTGATCATTTACTCACTCTCATGTCACTTCAAAACGTTCTTCTGTTGAACATAAAAGATGTTTTGAGAAATGTTTATATATATATATATATATATATATATATATATATATATATATATATATATATATATATATATATATATATATATATATATATATATTTTGTGGTCCACAGAAGATAGACATGTATACAGGTTTAGAACCACATGAGGTAAGTAAATGATGACGACAGAATGTCCATTTTTTTTGGGCGGACTATTCCTTTAATAAGTCCATTGTGTGTAATGCTGGAATCCTGTAAGACAATTCTTCTGTGTCCTTTAACTGTATTTAAAATTCCAAACATTCCAGATAATAAACAACTAATTTTGACAAAGTTAATGGAATGTGTGCTTGCAGTGTAACTGTATTTAAAGATAATATAATATTAATGGAATAAAAGACCACTTAAGTGCACTTAAAGAAAGTACATTTTCATGGCTGTTTCTTAACACACTTAAGTACACTTTTAAAAAGTCCAATTTGTAATGTCAAATCGAATGATTAAGTTTTAATAATCTTATGTTGTGCTCTAAAGAAGTACACTTATTTTGATGTTGACTAGCATAATAAAGTACATGTTCTTGATTATAATTTTAACTGTAGTGAGTTTCGATATTACATCTAAAGTTAATATATTTTAATGTACTAAAATGCAACTTCATCTTTACAAATGCATAAATACTAATTACACAACAAACAAGTTTCAATAGAAATTACATTAAAGTATATTTTAGTTTACCATAAGTGCCTGTCAGCACATTCTTCAGTACAGTTTAACCATATTTCAAAGACAATAGTATTATGTAATTATGAAATCTCACATAAAAATGTACTTAAGTCCTACTTACATAAAAGGGTCAAAAATGAACTTCAGCAAATTGCATTTAATATGAATTTAAACAAATATACTTTAACTTTAATTGCAATTAATACTCTGTTAAGTGTTCATAAATATTACATTTAGTTTGCACTTGAGCATATTCTTTTAAAGTATAGTCAAACCAAAAATTATTCAGACACTAGATATAATATATATATTTTTTTTTTTTACTAGTGGGTGCAGGACACTATAGTTCATTTATGTAAGTGAGGATAGCAAAATAAAGTAAACTGTGACATATTATACAGAACATTTTTTCATACAGTTGACTACCAGTAAAATTGATACATTTGGAACCAAAAATTATTCAGACACTTTGACCTGACCATGTTTTGCTAAAGTGTCATCTGACACAATTAAGATTATTTTTTTCTTACACAGTTTAACTCTGAGATCTTGTCATATTTTATTACCATTTTTTTAAAGTATAGTGAATAAACTGTAATAATGAATGAAATGTTCAAGGTGTCTGAATAAATTTTGGTTTGACTGTATATTATTTCCATAATAAGTACTCTTAAAAAAAGCATGTGTACTTTTTCACAAGGGTCTGTTGTTACTGAAATGCAGTATGCTTCGTTCATTGCATATTTTGTGTGCATTGTTATATTTTGTTGCGTTATAAATCAGTGTTTTAAAATGAATGTTGTACATTTACAAGTGTCTATCTTATGGTCTGTATGAATTCCCCCTTGTGTTTTGCTGAAGCTCATATGTACGTGTGTGCATTTATATATATGTGTGTGTAGCTGTGGACATAGACGCTGCAGGGTTAGATCCAGAGGAGAGTGACCCTCCTCCCCATCAGCGTTCTCCCAAAGCCAGCCCAAACACAGTAATATCCCCTTTAGCCCGCGAGAAACGAATGCCTTTCTTTAAGAAGGTAAAGCATGCCGACGGACGCTCCCTCGTTCTGCATCTGTCTGTCACCTCCTGCACAGCAGCATCATGCAGAGCCTGTTATGTTTGTCATCGTCTCAACGTTCATGCCAGCTTATTCCACTCACTCTTTCCCTTCTCTCTCCCTGTCTTTTCTTTGTTCCTCTGTATCCCAATCTTTCACACTCCCTTGGTCTTTTCTTTTTGTCTGTTTCCCTTCCTTCTTTCCTCAGCTATGCAGAGGCATAAGTCGGTAAGTTAGGCCTCACGGAGAGCCGTGCAGTGGATTCCTGAGGCCTGCAGAGGGTCATTCCTGTTATGCAGTACCTATGCTTGTGCTGTAGTTTATTAATTATAGCTTAGTGTTTTTTACACAATGGAAAGAAAATTAACAGGATGCCTAAGAGGACGGAAATAAAGAACCATTGCTCAGATTTGCGAAATGTTGCGAATTGCGAAATTTCACAGTCAATCCAGTCATTGCAATAGAACTCCCATGTTTTTGGGAGTTTTATGAAAAAGTTCCCCACACAGTTTACACTCGTATTCAAGTTGGTCACACAAATTCACTGCGCTGACCAACAAAAAGGTGCTTGGGTTGAAAGTGACTTCTGTGTGAGCTGTGCTTCATACATTGCTACACTATTGACAATAGACGATGGACTTTTTTTGCCTGTGAAATTTAGTAGATTCCGCTTTAAAGGGTTAGTTCACCCAAAAATGAAAATAATGTCATTTATTACTCACCCTCATGTCGTTCCACACCCGTAAGACCTTCGTTCATCTTCGGAACACAAATTACTGTACTGTAATTGTACTGTACCACTGTACTCACATGAACTGATTTAAATATGTTTTTAGTAATGGTAATGGATCTTGAGAGAGGATATGTCATTGCTGGCTATGCAGGCCTCACGGAGTCATCGGATTTCAACTAAAATATCTTAATTTGTGTTCCGAAGATGAACGAAGGTCTTACGGGTGTGGAATGGCATGAGGGTGAGTAATTAATGACATATTTTGGGTGAACTAACGCTTTAATACACTTTTCAAAATAAAGGTTCCAAAAGGACCATTTTTGGTTCCTCAAAGAACCTTTCAGTGATCAGTTCTTAAAAGAACCTTTTTTTTTCTTGGTATGAAGAACATTTTAATAATCTAAAGAACCTTTTTCCACTATAAAGAACCTTTTGTGCAATGGTGCAAAGGTTCCATGGATGTTAAAGGTTCTTCATGGAACCATAGATGCAAATCACCTTTATTTTTAAGAGTGTACAAGAGATGTTTGTGCAGTTGTTTTTCCACCAAATGGGATTAGATGTTCAGTTGAACCAAAACCACTCAAACCAAAGTAGTGAAATTGTTTGTTTTTTAAAAATTCATTTCACACCTTATGCTTAGTTAATTATAAGACAAGTAACTACTATAATCTGGTATGAATCCTACTCCTGAGGGCAACACTCCTGCAGAGTTTAGCTCCAATTTACCTGCCTGGAAGTTTCTAGTAATATAGAAATCCTTGATTAGCTGGTTCAGCTGTGATAAATTAGGGCTGTGGACGCTGGCCCTCCAGGAGCAGGATTGAATACCCCAGTCTTTAAAAATTGTAAGTTTAATATTTTATCCATATGGGGCCGTTTACATGACACTGTTTTCAGCTAAAAACGAAAAACTTTTTATACTTTTTTGGCCCTTCATTTATAGACAAAAGTGTTCTGGGGGCATGAAAATGCAAACTTTTGAAAACGGATTTGCAAGTTTTTGATAACAATACCGCACTCATCTCTGTATAAACTACAAAGAAAAAACTTTTCCATTTTTATTACATCATTGTCGTGTAAACGTACCCTGATTTAAGACATGAAAATGTACGACATAGTAGGAATGATCGGATGGCCACTTCCTAGTAACCCTGTGTGGGTCTCCCTTCTGACATTTCTCTTATACAGCTTTGAATTTGCATTTGTTGTGTGTGCATGTTTAAACAATGAAATTATTATTTATACAATTATATACAAAATTGTATATATAATAATTTTCTAATAACAGTGCTGTTATAAAAGCCTGATTTGCTTTTAATCCTTTTGCTTTTACTAAACTCCTCAGTATGAATGAAACACCCGATGTGTGTTTGTTTCAGTTGGGTGTCAAACTTAATTTGAGCTCAGGCAAAACTAATGCATTACATCAGTTAACTAGAACCACTTAAACATTTTTTTTTTTTAATTTAACTAAAATAATTAGCAATACAGCAATGTAAGAACAGGACATACTTAGCCTGCTGACATTAAATTTGACACTTGCAATGTAGATAATGATCTCCCTTTTATCCCTTCCTGATGTTCTTGTAAATTGGGTGTTCTCTGTTTGTATTCTGTGAGGTGTGTATGTATGCACACATCAAAGAGGTTAATGTTGTGTTTTTGTGGTGCTCTACAGACAGAGCATATTCCTCCATATGATGTGGTGCCCTCTATGAGACCAGTGGTGCTAGTGGGACCCTCCCTCAAGGGCTACGAGGTCAGGTGCTGCAAAAAGCATTGTGACTTCATAGAGAAGATATTTAAGGGCTAATTCACCCAAAAATTGGCAAATGTCTACCTTTATGTCACTCAAACCCCTTATTTAGCAGAATGTCCATGCTGATCTTTTCCATAAAATGAAAGTACTGTCAAGGTGTAAAAATGACAAAACATTGCAAACATAGGATGTTTTTAGGATGTATATATATATATATATATATATATATATATATATATATATATATATATATATATATATATATATATACACAAACCCGATTGCCAAAAAAGTTGGGACACTGTACAAATTGTGAATAAAAACAGAATGCAATGATGTGGAAGTTTCAAATTTCAATATTTTATTCACAATACAACATAGATTACATATCAAATGTTTAAACTGAGAAAATGTATCATTTTCAGGGGAAAATAAGTTAATTTTAAATTTCATGGCATCAACACATCTCAAAAAAGTTGGGACAAGGCCATGTTTACCACTGTGTGGCATCCCCTCTTCTTTTATAACAGTCTGCAAACGTCTGGGGACTGAGGAGACAAGTTGCTCAAGTTTAGGAATAGGAATGTTGCCCCATTGTTGTCTAATACAGGCTTCTAGTTGCTCAACTGTCTTAGGTCTTCTTTTTCGCATCTTCCTCTTTATAATGCGCCAAATGTTTTCTATGGGTGAAAGATCTGGACTGCAGGCTGGCCATTTCAGTACCCGGATCCTCCTTCTACGCAGCCATGATGTTGTAATTGATGCAGTATGTGGTCTGACATTGTCATGTTGCAAAATGCAAGGTCTTCCCTGAAAGAGACAATGTCTGGATGGGAGCATTTGTTGTTCTAGAACTTGGATATACCTTTCAGCATTGATGGTGCTTTCCAGATGTGTAAGCTGCCCATGCCACATGCACTCATGCAACCCCATACCATCAGAGATGTAGGCATCTGAACTGAGCACTGATAACAACTTGGGTTGTCCTTGTCCTCTTTAGTTCGGATGACATGGCGTCCCAGTTTTCCAAAAAGAACTTCAAATTTTGATTCGTCTGACCACAGAACAGTTTTCCACTTTGCCACAGTCCATTTTAAATGAGCCTTGGCCCAGAGAAAATGCCTGCGCTTCTGGATCATGTTTAGATATGGCTTCTTTTTTGACCTATAGAGTTTTAGCCGGCAACGGCGAATGGCACGGTGGATTGTGTTCACCGACAATGTTTTCTGGAAGTATTCCTGAGCCCATGTTGTGATTTCCATTACAGTAGCATTCCTGTATGTGATGCAGTTCAGTCTAAGGGCCGAAGATCACGGGCATCCAGTATGGTTTTCCGGCCTTGACCCTTACGCACAGAGATTGTTCCAGATTCTCTGAATCTTTGGATGATATTATGCACTGTAGATGATGATAACTTCAAACTCTTTGCAATTTTTCTCTGAGAAACTTTCTGATATTGCTCCACTATTTTTCGCCGTAGCATTGGGGGAATTGGTGATCCTCTGACCATCTTGACTTCTGAGAGACACTGCCACTCTGAGAGGCTCTTTTTATACCCAATCATGTTGCCAATTGACCTAATAAGTTGAAAATTGGTCCTACAACTGTTCCTTATATGTACATTTAACTTTTCCGGCCTCTTATTGCTACCTGTCCCAACTTTTTTGGAATGTGTAGCTCTCATGAAATCCAAAATGAGCCAGTATTTGGCATGACATTTCAAAATGTCTCACTTTCAACATTTGATATGTGATCTATATTCTATTGTGAATAAAATATAAGTTTATGAGATTTGTAAATTATTGCATTCCTTTTTCATTCACAATTTGGACAGTGTCCCAACTTTTTTGGAATCGGGTTTGTATACATATTATATATATATATATATATATATATATATATATATATATATATATATATATATATATATATATATATATATATATATATATATATATATATATATATATATATATATATATATATATATACACATATAATATATATATATAATATATGTATTTGTCTACACAACTCAAACATACTGGTCCCTCATGTCGATCTAAACCCAGAAGACTTTTGTTCATCTTCGGATAACAAATGAGGTATAATAACAAATATTTTAAATAAAACCTGAGCAATTTCTGTCATTCTCATAGCATGCTCTGAACAAACATATAATCCTCCCACTCGATCCAGGACACCATTAACATAAACCATCCACTTGTTTCTGAAGTTGGGGTCCTTCTGAAGTCTGTATGGATGCAAACGACCTGTTTAAACTGGAAGTGAACCTTCTTTCACTCATCCATTTGTCCTGTTGTCGACAGATTCAAGTGCGTGGAGTATGTCAGAAACTGAATGCGCATGTGTATACTGTATCCAGTGTAGACAGCGTCAGTGATTATTATGGGTTCTATTTGCTTTTGATGCAACGCTCATATTTTGTAGGTAAATGTCAGCAGTTAAGCATCTGAATGCCAGTGGGCAGGGCCTATGGGGTGATGATGTATAACTATTCGTTGATGTCTTGCTCTGGAGGCAGTCATATGCAAATGTATTTGCCCCTGTGATGTCACAAATTCCACAATATCCAAACGAGCCATTTTTGGAGCTTGATTAAATAAATGCTTTGTTTATAATGAGGAGGACGTTTTAAGCTATGAAACTATCAGGAAGTTTTAATGGTATAAAGACCTCATATATGTCAAAAGATCAAGGCAAATTTGATTTCTCATGTCATGACCCCTTTAAGAAATATAAGTAATGACACATTCATCTTAAAAAACAGATCTGTGTAATATTTCATAATTTTATTATTAATATAAAATTTACATTGTGACTTTTTGTGTCTTTTGTTGGCAGTGTTTGAATTCGTTACCCAGATTTTTCTTGATAAAACATGATTTAGAGAACAAAATTATATTTTTATGTCTGCTATTATATAAAAACTATTTCAGGTGTATCGCGGCCCTTAAAACTTCTAAAGCAGGGTTGCATGGTTTTCACAACAAAACCCATCCAATTTCTACTGAAAACTAGCCCAAAACTAGCCCAGTCGCATTTCAGGGGGTTCCCCCGTTAAAAAGTTCCATTGGGTAAAGTCCACGTTTTTGGTGGGGTTCCTCTGGTAAAATTCACACTGAAAATCCTGCCATATGCACTAGTTCTCCTGATGTGTTCAGCATACAGTTTGAAAAGAGAAACCTGGACATTTTGCTCATCTAACTTGTAAATAAATAATGATAAATATCAACTGACTAAAATAATACAGGTGTTCAGTGACAAATTTGAGTTGGTAATGACTGAATTTTCATTTTTTGGGTGAACTATTTCTTTAAATGTCATAAATCTCCATACCTCATTACGCTCATCTTTTTAGACATGCACAGTATTTAAGTGCTTATAATATATTTTCCCAGTCTTACATGAATCCTTATTAATTGTAAAGCATTTAGATTTATGCTGGCTTTATGACTGTTCTGGAAATATAATGTACAAAAGTTAAGGCTAAGGCAAGAACAGGAACAAAAAAACTTAACATGTTCCATTTTTGTGTGTAAACAGGTTACAGATATGATGCAGAAAGCACTGTTTGACTTTCTGAAGCACCGCTTTGAGGGAAGGTAAGTCTTTAAGCTGTTTCTCTTCCTCCTTCACCCTCCTTTGGGATAGTTTATATATTTGTGTGTGTATGTCACGTGAGTGTACAGTGTTTCTTTAAATAGTCACATCTCATTGCCTTAATTGGCCATGCTGGTCCATAAGCACACAGCTGGGTCACATGCTTGTACCTTCCCTTGACTGCAGTTTTCCCGACACGGCTGCTCTGTATTTCCAGTATGACATTTAAAAAAAATCTGTTAGTGAATGTTTTGGTGAATCCCATTCAGTTCATTTTGAAATGTTTTTGTTTGTTTGTTTTGTTTTTTACAAACTCAACTCAATCCTGACCAAATTCATATTAATCCAATTAAAATGCTTTTTTAATGCATATACATTAAAAAATGCATATACAAGAAAAACAATGGAAGACTGGATAGAGATAAACGGATGTGTGCAATGACTAATTCCACTGTAGTTAAAATGGAAATCTTGTAAAAAAAAAATAAAAAAATAAAAAAACAGTCTAAAACAATGAAGCCCTCAGAAAACATTGTTTGTATAATGCATTTGAAATACTAGTATTCCATAGCCAAATACACAGAAGCTGCACACACAGTTCTAGATCTAGATCTTTTACCACTACAAATGGTGTCAAGGACATTGGTAATTGCTGCTCATGTTGTCTCTTTCACTCTCCTTGTTTTCTCTAACTCAGGATATCAATCACAAGGGTAGCTGCTGATATTTCTCTGGCTAAGCGCTCTGTGCTGAACAACCCCAGTAAACATGCCATCATTGAGCGGTCAAATATACGCTCCAATTTAGGTCAGTGAAAGTGTTTGAATTTCTTATTTATTTGGTATGATGGTTTGGTGTGAATGACCAAGCAATGAAATATATTGTGGAATGGTGAGATTCCGGAATTAAGCAATTTCCTTCAGAGGAATTCTGGCAAAAAAAGTTCTTGCTTACATGAATTGTAATCTCTTGTACAGTTTTTATTATTGATTTTGCTTTCTACAGTATCCAGAGAAGCACTTGTACATACTTACGCATAATAGTGTATATTTGTCACAGCATGTTCTCAAATCTGGAAATGATTTTGAACAGTGCAGAAATATTTATATATAGTCATATAATATACAGTAGTCAACATTTGAAAAAAACCTTTCATCAAAGTTGTCCTAAAACCTTCTTCTTAGGACAACTTAGTTCTTAGGACAACTTAGATTAAGTTTTTTGATCCACTTCAAATGATGACTACTATATAATAATTATATATTATATAGTTGTTCTGTTATTTTCTGATCTATTGAGAAGATAAATGATAGCATTCTATGAATGTCTTATTCATTATTGGAGAGATAATTAAAAAGTAGTGTTTTTTTAAAAAAAAAATTATTGAGACACCTACCAAGGGAGTCGATTGAGGAACTAAAATGAGTGGAGTGTAAACATATGTAGACACACACACACACATATACACTATATTGCCAAAAGATTTAGGATGCCTGCCTTTACATGCACATGACCCTAAGGAGTGTGTTTATGAGAATTTTTGACCATTCTTCTAGAAGTCTATTTGTGAGGTTAGGCAAGACGAGAAGGTCTGGCTCGCAGTCTCCGCTCTAATTCATCCCAAAGGTGTGGGATGCTGGTCCTAACCTCAACCCAAGGTATCGGGTTGAGGTTAGGACTCTGTGTTCCCTGGTGGCTGTGGCCTCTTTCAGCAGGATGATGTGTCCTGCCACAGGGCAAAAGTGGTTCAGGAATGGTTTGAGGAGCACAACAACGAGTTTGTGGTGTTGACTTGGCCTCCGAATTCCGCAGATAATCCAATTGAGCATCTGTGGGATGTGCTGAACAAACAAGTGCGATCCATGGAGGCCCAACCTCACAATTTACAGGACTTAAAGGATCTGCTCCTTCAGGGGTCTAGTGGAGTCCATGCCTCGACAGGTCAGGGCTGTTTTGGCAGCAAAAGGGGCACCAACACAATATTAGGAAGGTGCAGGCGAGTCAAATTCCTCCACACCAAACTCGCTCATCCATGTCTTTATGGACCTTGTTTTGTGCACTGGTGCGCAGTCATGTTGGAACAGGAAGGGGCCATCCCCAAACTGTTCCCACAAAGTTGGGAGCATGAAATTGTCCAAAATGTCTTGGTATGCTGAAGCATTAAGAGTTCCTTTCACTGGAACTAAGGGGGCCAAGCCCAAACCCTGAAAAACAACCCCACACCATAATCCCCCCTCCACCAAACTTTACACTTGGCACAATGCAGTCAGGTAAGAACCGTTCTCATGGCAACCGCCAAACCCAGACTCATCCATCGGATTGCCAGACAGAGAAGTGTGATTCGTCACTCCAGAGAACACGTCTCTACTGTTCTAGAGTCCAGTGGCGGCATGCTTTACACCACTGCATCCGACACTTTGCATTGCACTTGGTGATGTAAGGCTTAGATGCAGCTGCTCGTCCATGGAAACCCATTCCATGAAGCTCTCTACGCACTGTTCTTGAGCTAATCTGAAGGCCACATGAAGTTTGGAGGTCTGTAGCTATTGACTTTGCAGAAAGTTGTTGACTTCTGTGCACGGTGCGCCTCAGCATGCGCTGACCCCACTCTGTGATTTTATGTGGCCTACCACTTTGTGGGTGAGTTACTGTTGTTCTCAATTGCTTCCACTTTGTTATGATACCACTAACAGTTGACCGTGGAATATTTAGTAGTGAGGAAATTTCACAAATGGACTTACTGCACAGGTGGCAACCTATCACGGTACCCATTCTTTCACAAATGGTTGTAGAAGCAGTCTGCATGCCTAGGTGGTTGATTTTATACACCTGTGGCCATGGAAGTGATTGGAACACCTGAATTCAATGATTTGGAGGGGTGTCCCAGTGTGTGTGTGTATGCATATATATATATATATATAATTCAGATTCAATTGCTATATACACCGATGAGGCATAATATTGTGACCACTGACAAGTGGTGAATAACTAGTTCATAGTGGATGCACTATGGGAAGAAGGCAAGCCAGTGGAGTCAGTGTGATGCTTTGGGCAATGTTCTGCTGGGAAACCTTGGGTCCTGCCATCCATGTGGATGTTACTTTGACACCTACCACCTACCTAAGCATTGTTGCAGACCATGTACACCCTTTCATGGAAACAGTATTCCCTGGTGGCTGTGGCCTCTTTCAGCAGGATAATGCGTCCTGCCACATAGCAAAGGTGGTTCAGGAATGGTTTGAGGAGCACAACAACGAGTTTGAGGTGTTGACTTGGCCTCCGAATTCCCCAGATAATCCAATTGAGCATCTGTGGGATGTGCTGAACAAACAAGTCCGATCCATGGAGGCCCCACCTCACAACTTAGAGGACTTTAAAGGATCTGCTGCTAACATCTTGGTGCAGATACCACAGCACACCTTCAGGGGTCTAGTGGAGTCCATGCCTCGACAGGTCAGGGCTGTTTTGGCAGCAAAAGTGGCACCAACACAATATTAGGAAGGTGGTCATAATGTTATGCCTGATCGGTGTATATCACAATAAGTAGTTTGAAATACAGAGTAAAGATAAATTTCTAATAAAATAAGTCTTATTAAATTAAAGAAAGAAAAAAATATTAAACTGTGTGACCGTATTGTTTTTGTTTAGTATATGGTTAAGAATGATTATTGGAATGTGGTGTTTCCTCCAATGTACTAAAAATAATTCTTAATGGAAGTTTAAGGAAGTTGTCAAGGAATTGTTAATTGGAATCAGAAATGGAACCAATTTTTATGATTCCTTAATTGCATGTGTATAAAGTTGTTCCTGGTTTGTTGAACTCATTGCATTGCATACTTCACCACATTATTCTTTCTGAATTATAATAGTAGCTTATTTGCTTCTTGTGATTTAGCTCTATATTGTCTGGACCGCTCTATTATCACCATTACTCTTTCATTTTTGTGTATGTGTGCGTTTATAGCAGAGGTACAGAGTGAGATAGAGAGGATCTTTGAGCTGGCTCGGACATTGCAGCTGGTGGTTCTTGACGCGGACACAATAAACCACCCAGCCCAACTGGGAAAAACTTCTCTTGCACCTATTATTGTCTACATCAAGATCACCTCTCCAAAGGTACACGCATAGATAAGTCTCATTCATGTGTATTTTTGTGTAAAACCTGTGTATGAGAGACTGTTCTCTCACTGACTATCCCTTGTGAAAATGAAACACTTAAGCATACTTTTAAAAAGAGTAATTATTACAGAAATATTATCCTTTAAAAAAACATACTTAAGTGCAACCTAAATGAACATTTTCAGACATTTAATTGCAAATTAACTGTAATTCAATGAAAATCTTTAGCTTAAATTTATATTAAATGCAGTCAGCTGAACTTTTTTTTACTATTTTTGACCCACTTAAGTAGGACTTAAGTACATATTTATATGTATTTGAAACTTGTATGTCATGTATTTAAATTTACACATTTGTGACGAAGTGTAACGTGTACATTCTGTTAAGCCCTGGGTATACTTCTGCAGCCTTGCAAAGTATACTTCAGTTGACTCGTACACGAAGCATACACAGTTTTGAGCAATCTCTTCCCTCAGCCCATGTGAATATATTTGTATTCTTTCATGCTAGAGTTGTACAAATGAGGGTACTTTCTAACCTCTTCGCACAATCTGTCGTCTATATATTGGCCTCCATTGTCGCTGTAACTTGCATGCGTTCCAGTCTGTTCTGTTTATGCAGTTTTTCTTCAACTACCTTGTGAATCGACACCCACAGGGCACGGTTGCCACCTTGTGGATAAAATAATTACTGCAAAAAAAATTTAAATGTGTATGTGTGACCTACAAAAATCCGGCAGTGCACGTACAGTATGCGTGTACTCTTCTGATGACGAAATTACGCTGTACACACTGTATGCTGACCCTTGCGTACGTGTAAAAAGTAAAGTATACTTTGGGCTTTATGTTCCTGTTTGCCTGTTTAATTTGACCTAGTTTCCAATGTTTCCTCTCCTTATTGGTTGTCATAGTTACTGATTAGATTTTCCTTGTTATTGATTCTCTTGACAAATTAACAATTTTAACGATTAACAAATACAGTGATAAATGTATTGTTCATGGTTAGTTCATGTTAGTTAATACATGAACCTTACTGTAAAGTGTTACCAAAAAAAAAAAAAAAATCTAAGATTTGAAGTACTCTTCAAGTGTATATTTAATACAAATAACCACACTTCTATTTCACAAGGGACCCTGTTTTTGTCTTTCTGACGTTCAACAATGACATTTTGCTGGAATATTGTTTCTGGCATGTCCATCTTTCAGGTTTTGCAAAGGTTAATAAAATCTAGAGGGAAGTCCCAGGCAAAACATCTCAATGTACAAATGGTGGCAGCAGACAAACTGGCCCAGTGCCCTTCAGTGAGTTTGCACACGCACACACACACACGCAAAATTTATTTTTGAATAATGCTAATTATAACAACAAATAACTCTCAAACTCTAATTGTACTCCCAAAAGACCACAAACATTAACTGTACAAAAAAAAAGAAATTTTTGTATTCTTAAATTATATTCTAGATTTGCTAATCTTTCATTATTTAAAAAAAAAAAAACTTTATTCCAAAGTGATTCCCTACATTTAAATTTTATCTAAGCAAAATAATTTTACTTGGTGTATTTTGCCTAACAAATTTGTGTATGAAGCAAACGTTTTATAAATAATTACATTCTCCACTCTATAACAATTCATTTTCCTGTTCACACATTTGTTTCTTCTTTGTCCAGGAGCTTTTTGACATAATTCTTGATGAGAATCAGTTGGAAGATGCCTGTGAGCACATGGCTGATTACCTGGAGGCCTACTGGAAGTCCACTCATCCTCCCAGTGTCACTCAGACAAACCCTCTGCTAGAAAAGCTTACCACAGTGGCTGCAGCTGCCGTGGCCTGCAAGGAAACACTGTCTAATCCACAATTAAAGGTGCTTATGAAACTTACATTTTATTAATCTTATGTCATGCTAAAAAGAAGCACACTTATTTTAATGTTGACTAACAAAATAAAGCACATTTAAAGTACTGTTATTTGATATTACATTTAAAGTTAATATATTTTAAATGTATTAAATTGCAACCTCATAATTACAAATGTGTATTTACTAATATATTTAAATACATCACATACACGTTTGAATAGAAATGACATTAAAGTATGTTTTAGTTTACCATAAATGCATGTCAGTATATTCAGCAGTACGCTTTACCTATATTTCAAACACAATAGAAGTTATGAAATTACAATATAGCATTTTAAAAATATTTTAAAGCCCTCACTCATCCATCCTTCCATATTTGCATTAGTCAATATTGCTTGCATTCTGTATAAATTACATTTTGAATAAAATTAGCAGTAATTTATCTCATTTTAAAAATACCAAGTATTCTTAATCCTAAACAGATAAATTTATAAAAACAACCACGCATGCTTCTGAATATTGCTTGAGCTAAATAGTGTAGACTGCTATGTAACTTATTTTGTTCAAAATTTAAGAAGTCAATACATCATCAATCCTTCTTCCAAAACATGTTTTTGTCTTACCCTGATTCACTATGGTAAACCTGTTATAAGTGTTTATATTTTAGACCTGGCGGGATGGTTTTCATGGGAAATTGGGTACTTAAGGCCCTGATATACTTCAAACGAAATCGAAGAACGAACAGATGTGACGTCATTTCGAACAAAATCAGGCCAAAACAAAGTTCGTTTTGTGTTCTTTTTGGAAGTTCGAAACGGCTTGCCAAAACGAACTTTCAGGAAAAGTTCGCTTCAGCTGCAAAACACCTTCATGCCACCATTAGTCCGTGACGATAACGTAATAGGAGGTGTGCGCCGAGGCTCCGCCTTCATTCGCGTGGAAGTCTTCTCGGACTCATTTGAATCTGTGGAGTTTGTTGAGGTAAGATCTCTGCGGGTGAAAACATGAACACACTGGATAGCCGCTTTATAGTACAAAATGAAGTTGTGCTTCTGATGAAATGAGGCACTGAAACTGTTTTTTGTGTTTGATATTGTAAAGCTGCTTGCTTTTATGCAATCTATTGAATAAACATCTATTCTATACGCTATATAAATAAACGTGACGTGACTGGAGTGCTATTTTGCAGAGCTCATGCTAACATACCCATGTTACGATCAGGCGCTTTTCTTATGCTTTCTATTAAAAAAATGCTAGCTGTTTTCTCATTTTTGTTGTTTATTTTGTTACTGAGAAGAAAGTGTGGGCGGCATCAGATGTTCGATTACAGTATATCGCAGCTCACGCATTTCGAACTTCGTTTTACCCCTAAACGAAGAACGAAAAAGAACTTCGTCATATCCATAAATTGAGAAATGTTGCTCCGGCTACTTTGACGCGTGTATGGTGTAGGAGTGGCATAGGTTAGTTGTCACAACAAGTGAGAAAGGTTGACATGGAGCAGCTAAATCTCGAACCTCCAGGAATCACTCCTTTTAAACAAATGCCGAACGAGGAGAGTTTGTTGATAAAAAGAGAACGTGACAGAGCTCGTAATAAAACAAGAATCAACATTGGATTTCTTTTTGGAGATGGTGAGAACTGAGAGACTTGCAATGAATAAATTGCCATATGTAGCAGTTCATTTTAAAGCATTATCTATTGTGAAGGGTCATTTCATTATTGTTGTTGTAGCGCTGTGCTGGAATTTATTTTAAAGGAAGTGCCGTGTCTATTAATGAGTATAGATACTGTAATGTCTCTAGCTAGTCAGTTTGAGATCCTTTCCATCTTACCTGGTTATATCTCTTAAGCCTAACGGTGAATGTTTTATAAGCAGTAGGATAACCATATTCATCCGCAGTCAGTCAGAGCCGAAGCACAACCAAAATAATGTTCTTCCACAAAATGCATGCAGTTTTGTTTTTTAACCGCTAGGGGACCAAAAGTTACAGTGTACCTTTAAATCAAGCAATTTTCAGAAACAGTCGCAACAAATAAATCTAAAAAAAATCATGAATAAAAGTCTCAAAAATCACACATGTAAATAAAAAATTGATATACAATTTAATAAAAAATATTGTTTTATATATATAAATGGGCTGTCTATTAAATAAAGGTGCAGTGTTGACAGCTGTTAAATCGGTTGTTGGGAGCGTGGCTGTTTAAACTATTAACATGACTCAGAACTGTTATCACAATTACAAGTCATACTTCGATTATAACACTACATGTTGTAATATTCATATTTTTACGAATGTGCTTATCATTCTGTTGACAAACATTGCCGCTGCTCAGACTGAGGAGGTTACTCCTATTAAAGACGAGTAGCCTCAGTCACGGTGAGTGTGTGTGTGTGTGTGTGTGCAACACTGTCAACAATTTAAACACTGACACTTGATCATGCTTTCAGTTCAGAATGGTGACATTTCATTAGTATTTAACCTGAAGGGATTACTCACCCAAAACCCAAAATGAAAATACTGTCATCATTTTCATCAAACCCATATTACCTTTTCTTCGATGGAACACAAAAGATTTTTCAAGCTGCTGTTTTCCAGACAAATGGCAAGTTTTAATATGCAAAGCACGAATGTGATTTATGCGCATAAAGCTTTTTCATGTGTACTATTATGGTACTTTAGATTTTTGTCCTTTTTTTTTTATCTTGACAGTGCATGTGCTTTCATTATATGTAAAAGACCAGCATCAACCTATGGAAGCTTGTTTGCGCCACTGAATAAAAAATAAAAAAGTTAACTGCGACTCACAATTCTGACTTTTTTAACACGCAGTTGCAAGTTACAAAGTTGGAATTGTGAGAAAAAATGTCAGTCTTTTTTCCCCGAGATATAAACTTGCACTTTTCAGAAAAAGTCATTTTTCGTTTATATCTCGCAATTCTGAGAAAAAGTCAGAAAAGTCAGTTATCTTTTTTGAATTTTTATTCAGTGATGGAAACAAGCCTCCATATCAACCTTCATTTTCCACAGAGGAAAGAAAATAATAGTTTTGAAATTGCATAAGCATAAGTAAATGAGGTCAGTTTTGGGTGAACTATTCCTTTGATAATCTTATTGTTGACTTTTAAGCTTTTTAATATGGAGTTATTGCATTCTAGGGAGTGTGGTAGTAGATTTAATGTGGTTTGTAGTGATTTGCAGTGACTTAAGAGACTAGCGTGTGAATGTGTGTGATGTATTAAAAAAAATTGTATTGAGACGTTTTCTATGATTTTCTTACTGCAAAATAACTATAATTCTGGTAACACTTTACAATAAGGTTCAATTTGTTAACATTGGTTATCTACATAAGTTGATACTCCTAACTAACAATGATGAATACTTTTATTAAAGCATTTAATAATCTTAATGTTAAGACAAGACACTATAGGCAAAATCATTGTCATTTCATGCACTGGTCAATTTTGAGATTTTGGCCTATTTGGGCTTCCATAACATGCCTTTTTTTCAGAATAGTAGAAAGAAAACTTCCAAAATACACATTTAAGTGTTTATTTTATTACACTTTATCTATTTTTGTCTGTAGATTTCTTTTACAATACATAAATATAAAGCCAGTTGACTATATTTTCTGATTTATGAAGTGATAAAAAGAGCTATCCAAAATCCCCTCGGTAAAAACCTTTAACTCTAATATGTCAACAAAATGAAACAAGAATGTGAAACTTGGCTTTATCCAATGTTCAGATGTATGTTCTGGTAATGCATACAAATTAGTGCACATTTAATTAGATAATGCCTCAACTGCATATTTAATCATAACATTTCAGAAAACTTCTTAATGTCTTAACTGGGGAAAGCATGGTGACGTCTATTAGTTAAATATTTACTTTATTTACCTGTAGTGTCTTGCCTTGGATACAACTTATTTTAAGAATGTACACCCAAAAATGAAAATTCTGTCATTAATTACTCACCCTCATGTTGTTTCCACATCCGTAAGACCTTCGTTAATCTTCGGAACACAAATTAAGATATGTTTGATAAAATCCGATGGCTCAGTGAGGCCTGCATTGACAGCAAGATAATTAACATTTAAGCTACTAAAGACATATTTAAAACAGTTCATGTGACTACAGTGGTTCAACCTTAATGTTATGAAGTAATGAGAATACCTTTTGTGTGCCAAAAAACAAAATAACGACTTTATGCAACAATATCTAGTGATGGTGATTTCAAAACACTGCTTCATGAAGCTTCGATGTTTTACAAATCTTTTGTTTCGAATCAGTGGTTCGGAGTGTGTATCAAACTATCTCAAACTGGCAAAGTCACATGATTTCAGTAAACGAGGCTTCGTTACGTCATAAGTGTTTCGAAATTTCAATGGTTCACCACTGGGGGGCGTGACTTTGGCAGTTTGATTCCGAACCACTGATTCGAAACAAAAGATTCGTAAAGCTGCAAAGCTTCATGAAGCAGTGTTTTGAAATCGCCCATCACTAGATATTGTTGAATAAAGTTGTTATTTTGTTTTTTTGGCACACAAAAAGTATTCTTGTCGCTTCATAACATTAAGGTTGAACCACTGTAGTCACATGAACTGTTTTAAAGACGTCTTTAGTACCTTTCTGGGCGTTTGAAAGTTAACTTGCTCTCAATGCAGGCCTAAAGAGCCAAGATTTTTTTAAAAATACCTTTATTTGTGTTCCGAAGATGAACGAAGATCTTACGGGTGTGGAACGACATGAGGGAGAGTGATTAAAGACAGAACCATTTAATGGACCTGAGCTAACATGAACTAACAATGAACAATTGTATTTTTTATAAACTAACAAAGATTAATGCATACTGTAACAAATGTATTGCTCATTGTTAGTTAACAGTGTTGCATTAGAAGTAACTTGAACAGATTACTTTTTCAAGTAACTAGTAAAGTAACGCATTACTTTTTTCAATTTAAAACAAAATATCTAAGTTACTTTTTCAAGTAAGTAACGCAAGTTATTTTTTCACATTTATTGACTGACAGCTCTCCTGTCCCCATGTTGAGAGAAATAAAGTGTTGTGTGCGCTGTGTGAACATGATGGTTACATACATTTACTCATCTCACTCACAACATTCAGTATTCCCCAAAATGAATAAAAACAGTGAAATGCAATCACAAATTTTATGCAAACCTGTAATAATTGACTATATTAAATTACACAAATGTACTTTATGTATTTAATCTCACTTTATTAACTAATGTCTTTGCTGCTGACCTTTAATGATCTAATTCAACCATACTAATAAGCAAAAGTTATTTTAGATTAGATTTAGAAATAATAACTTTCTTCTCCTGTATCCTATTCATATGCGATTCAGAATGGCAGCACAGCTGAAAGGTTTGTTTAAGCTGCACCCTCTACTGTACAGGCGTAAATATGCATTTCCTTCAGCCTGAGGCTTATTCATTTCACTTTTGGCGTGAAAGGGCCTTAACATTTGCCAAAAATATAACTATTTTGTTGTTATTAAAAAACAAACAAGCAAGCCCAGCCCAGGTGAGAAAAAGTAACGCAAAAGTAATGTAACACATTACATAAAAAGTAACTTTCCCCAACACTGTTAGTTAATGCATAAACAAATATTAATTAATGGGACCTTCCTATTGTAAAGTGTGACCATAATTTCCTTAATCAGAATTTGCCTTGTTTTCCAATCAAAATATATAAACACCCTTGCAATTTTGGGTGTGCAAATAAATTAAATCAATATAACTGCATTGTTTCATGTGCGTGTTGCTAAAACAGGGCACAGGCGTTGACCAGAAAGCAGATCGACCAGGCGACAGGACGGCCTTTTATGAAAACTATCATCATCATCATCATCATCAAGGAAGTTTGGAAGAAGACAACATTGAGGAGAGAAATGCTAAAGACCAAGACCCATTACAGAGTGAATGGAGAAGCCGTCACAAACATCACAATTCCTCATCCACACGGACTGAACAACACAGTCATCATCATCATAACCGCCACCATCACCACCATCACAATCGGGCGAGGCGGACATTTTCCAAACAAGAGACGTTAGAGTCCACGTATCCCGAGCCTATTGCTGGACATACACAGACTCACGAAAATGCGCACTCGCATCCGCATCACCTCGAAGAGGAACTGGACCCTTCGATTCAGCCAAACCATCATCACCATCACCATCATCGTGGGGACAAAGAGAAGGAATATGACCACAATGAGAGGAACTGCCGGCAAAGAGGAAAGCAGAGATCGCAACGAGAACATCATCACGAGAGGGACAGGAAGCGAGGCGAGGCGGAATGGGCGAGAGAGCATTACATAGAGCAGTGACACAAACTCACACAAATACAACCGTGCCACACACACTCTACTGCTGACCTCTTCCATGGGCTTTAAATGGCCTCACATCAATGTTATGTGTTTTTACAGGGCAGTGTAATGTATATGACGTGTATCCATACAAGTTTTTTCCAAGTGTGGACAAATTAAAGACAATTATATATTAATTTAATGTGGCATGAATGATGAAATTTTATCTTTTTTAAAGGTTGTCTATTTATTTTTTTTCTTCGCATTCCTGGTCTTATTGAATGAATCATAGGTGCACGTTATTCCAAAGAAAATGTTTGTTTGTAATTGTTTTTAAAATCAAAATCTAATATCTTGTTCTGCCTCTGACACGAGTTTTGTTTTCAGCTGATGTCACGTGAGTAGCAGTTTCAAAAATTAACGCAAGGAAAAATGCCAGCGAAAGTGACAAAAATGGCTAAATGTGTTTTGTTTTTTTTTTTGTATCTGATATATTCCCTAAAATTCTAGTTATTTTTATTATTATTTTGCTGTTTTTGTTGGATATTCTGTTCTCCCATAAAGATGTCACATTACAGAAGTAAAATGTGTTGTGAATGTCATTTCATGTTGCATCTTCACTGCTGTTTTTTGGGTAGTTCTAAAACAAAATAGGATATTTATTTTATGTTGTGTGGATGCCATTTAGAATTGTTATTTAATGGTAATTATTTGTGTGTTAATGTTGCAAAGGTGTGTATTGCCTTGCATATAGGATAAAGACATTAGAAAAATATGAGTTTTGGTTTGTTTCTCCAGCAGTCCTGTGCTGTTTTAAACTACTGTCCTGACGAATTAACCAGGAGTTAATGAAATGCCACAGTTAAATTAAAAGATGAAAATTTTTACTTTTGTTTCCACTTGTATTGTCTTTGAATTGCTAGAGATTTGAAAGGGACTCAGAGAGTATTTTAGGCTTTTGGTGCGTATTACATCAAAATGTGTTATTTGAGCTGAACATTAAATTGTCCTTTTAGCAGTGAGACTTCTGTTCTTACAGTCAAAAAAAAAAAAAAAGTGTAAAATTGGGTCATTCAGTATTTTTTTTAGGGCTCAAGCCCCAAAGGAGCGAAGGCCCTATTGTTTTCCTGAGGATTATTTTTCAGTGACACTTTTGATGATTTAGAGTTTAACCCTTTCATTGCAGTGTGCTTTGGCAATAAATGCATAGAACCAGCTCAATTGTGGGGCACTGACAATATAGTTGTATATAATTAGTTTAATAATTAGGTTAATAAAAATATAAAAAAGACCTTAAAATAAATACTGGACTTTCAAATTTTTGAGCTGCAAAAGATAACTTTGCACTAATTTCAAAGTGACCAGTTACATCCTATATGACATGAAATTCATCTAAATTTAAATGATCTCATGGATGTGGCTGTTGTGGTTCACAGTCATAGTGGCACCAGCTTGCTGCAGTAAATGTGGTGTATTCAAACAACTATGATTTAGTTCTTTTACATTTCTATAAATGCACATTGCCCACCGTGTACCGTTGCCCTGAAGCCACTGGGGTGGCGGTGACACTGAGTCTTGGGCCCGTCATCGCTGCTTGCAGCTATATTTGTTGTTGTGACCCATAGAATGAAGGAACAGCACCTGCAGTCTAGATACTTCTGGCCGTCATTTGAAAACTGATGAAAAATGGCAGACATCAATTTAAATTGATCAAAAATACAGATTCTGTAGTCTGTTGAGTGAGTAAAATGAGTAAAGAGTGTAGTCATCTACACAAAAACTTAAGTGAGTTGATTATGTGATTCTATGCAGTTGTGCTCACAAGTTTGTGGAACTTCTAGATATTTCAAAAATGGATTAAAAAAGGATCATAAGTTGTTGTTTTTTTATTATTATTATTTTAACAACATATATTGCACAAGACAAATTTAAATTTGCACAAATGATCCTGTTCAAAAAAGCTGACATCCCCTATGATCTTATTATGCTCTGTAACTTCCTTCATGATCAATGGCTATTTGTATGTTAAGTGATGGTTGTCTATGAATCCCTGATTTTTCTGGGGTAGTTAAACAGTGACTACATGATGCTGAGATCCAGTTTTTCACACTGGACGATCACTACTATTACGAAGAAAAACAAACAAACAAAATCAAGTAATTCTTCAGTCTTACAAATTAACTAATTTATTTTATGTACTAATATGTACAATATTGCATAAAAAGATGAAAACAATACTTGGAAACAAAACATTAAATGGATATGATAAATGCATATTAAAACCCTGCCTGTTGTTCTGTATTAAGCTTGTGTGCACTTCTCACCATTTTTTATAAACTTGGCAATAAAAAAACCAATAGTATCAGTGTTGGCGTTTTGTAGGAGGCTCTCAGGGGAATGTGCAAAATGAGCTCCTCTCCATGCTAATTCTGGGCGAAATCTCTGTAGTAGCCGTCGTTGATCACATGACAGACCTGCTCCTTGCATCCCCTCTGATCCTAAATGAGGCACCTGGAAGAGGTGACAAACACAAGGTTTCACTCACTCTCAAACTGCCTTTGCTCAACCATATTATAATCTAGCCATCTTCAACAAACAGAGCATTTATATGCTGGGTTAAAGGATTAGTTCACTTTTAAATAAACTTTTGCTGATAATTTACTCACCCCCATGTCATCCAAGATGTCCATGTCTTTCTTTCTTCAGTCGAAAAGAAATTAAGGTTTTTGATGTAAACATTCTAGGATTTTTCTCCATATCATTCATTTCAATGGGCACCAAACGGTTTAAGGTCCAAATGGCAGCTTCAGTGCAGCTTCAAAGGGCTCGTTTAAAGACGATACCAGACGATGAATAAGGGTCTTATCTAGCGAAACGATCGGTCATTTAAAAAAAAAAAAAAAGTTTAAGTTTTATAAGCACAAATGCTGGCTTTGCTCTTTTCTCCGATGCGCGTTCGTGACGTCACGTAATACGCAATTACGTTGAAAAGGTCACGGTTGACGTAGCAACCACAGTTTCATTCGCTCAGGATTGTGTATAGGAAATCTATGAAAAGTCACAAATTTCTGTCCTGACAAAAATTTTCTTTTAGCTTTCTAATATTAAAACACCCAGTTTCTAATATTAAAACACCCAGGATATGCACACCTTTCAAGCGTGAGTTTAAAATATTCTAACTGACCGCCAGAGTGAGTTTTTTTTTTAAGGCGACCCTTATTTTAGAACGTTTGCCCTTATTGTTTCCATGGTTTCCATAAACTTATAAACTCCAAATGTATTGTTTAATGGTGCTTATGCGTATTTAAATGTCTGAAACCTTAAAAGAAACATTATGTGGCTGAAAACACTGCATAGCTGTGATGACAAGAGAGCGCGCGCGCGTCCGTCTCGCAGCCAGAGCGCGAAAGCACAGTTTGAATCTAGCAGTTATGTGACGTCGCTGAACATTCTAAATCCCATATGTGGAACCATACGCCCAGGGGCACAGAAATAAACATCCCATATGTGGGAACGTACCGCTCAAAGGGTTAAACAATAAACTGACACAAAGACATTTGAATATGTGTATACGATCCTCCTTCTGCACATTTGTAATGTAAACTGTCTCGATACTTCCGCCTACGTCAACCGTGACCTTTTCAACGTAATTGCGTATTACGTGACGTCACGAACACGCATCGGAGAAAAGCAAGGCCAGCATTTGTGCTTATAAAACAAACTTTTTTTTTTTTTTAAATGACCAATCGTTTCGCTAGATAAGACCCTTATTCATCGTCTGGTATCGTCTGGTGTTGTTTAAAGCCCTTTGAAGCTGCACTGAAGCTGCCATTTGGACCTTCAACCGTTTGGTGCCCATTGAAATGAATGATATGGAGAAAAATCCTAGAATGTTTACATCAAAAACCTTAATTTCTTTTCGACTGAAGAAAGAAAGACATAGACATCTTGGATGACATGGGGGTGAGTAAATTATCAGCAAAAGTTTATTTAAAAGTGGAGTAATCCTTTAACAGAACTTATCACATTGAGGGAAAAAAGGAGTCTAAAATACAGTAGAACATTTCTAGACTAATTCCTAAGTGATTACGCTACAGTACAATAATATTATCCATTTTATGTAAATTGAAACTTTGTTTAGACATTTTCATAATGATATCAGGGTATGCGTTTAGATTTTCAAGAGGTTTTCCAGCATTTTCAAGCAGTGGCAGTCTGTGCTTTTCAAGGGTGGGGAAACTATTTATAATAAACTTGTCACAGTCACGTTCGAGTTTGCCTTAGTTATCATGGACTTTCAGTTTGTTTTCCTTTAGCATGTGTTCCTTTGTTCTATTTTCCCACCACAATCCATCACCATGGACACTGCACTAATCATCACAGCTGTTTGTCATTTAAGTTAATCATCTGTGTATTTAAGTTTAGTTAAGTTGATGTGTCATTTCGGTTTTGGTTGTGTTGGACTGTTTGCCTCTCTGTTGGATCGTACCCGTTTGGATTATTAAAGATTACCTGTTTATGCTCATCTTCATTTTCGTGTGTGTTTGCACGACCAGTGCGTTACAAAACTACAGTAATTATAAATTTACTTTAGCAGAGTACACTATAGCATCTCACTTCATAATAGCTGTATTTAACTACTGTGTACTAACATTTAAATTAATCATTTGATACAATGTACTTATTGTGTACATGCATGTTTTTACTTGTATTTAAACTTAAAAAAATACCTACATGTAATTACAGCTGTAATTAATTTCTGTAAAACTACATCTCTAATTACACTTCTTGACTCCTTCCTTTACACCTTAACCCACCCTTAAACCTAAAAATACCACTAAATACCACTGTCCTTAATCTTACCCATATGATATCCCATTTCAATAGCTGCATAAAGTGTTTTGCAATACAATATGAACACAATAACTACAGTAATTGTACTTATTTTCTGATTTAACTACATAGTAGTTAAAGACACTTAATATAAATTGTGACCCACTATAGTAAGGTAAATTGCTATATGAATGGGGGACCACCAATTTTTTTTGTCCAACAGTAAAAGAAAAAATCCACTACTCCATTTCCACGACTTTCAAAAAATAAAACGAGGTTGATTATGACAGATTCAAGATTCAAAGATTCATTGTTAGCCACTTGAGGTGACTGTCATATTTAATGTCCTTTGCCTTATTTAAAGATCCGATAATAAAAAAATCATTGTTTACTTTCAGTTTTTGAGTGCATCATATTTGTTCTGTTTTATCTAGACTCAAAAGTTTTCACTCCTTAAATTGTTTTGACAGTTCTGGGTTATAAAAAAAAGTTTCTTTTAGCAATGTCTTTCATCCTTACCTGTGGTTCTATTGTTAAACAGGGGAATGTCTTGAGAGCCCAGGCAACCTGCTCTTCATTCTCCGCAAGTGTCACAGTACAGGTACTATACACCAAAACACCTCCACGTTTTAACAAACGTACAGCCTGTAACACAAACATGTATCAACAACAGACACAATCTATAAGCTATGAAAGACTTGCACTGTAACATATAGGTACACAGCACCACCTTCTGTTCACTGACTTTAAGAAACATTTTCAATAGTTAAATAAAATGAGCTCGATGGCTTCAAACAGTGTCACTGTTGTGTAAAACTAAAACAGTTTTGTTAATATAAATAAAGCTGAAAATATAAATATTAGATGTAAAATGTGAACTTAAACTAAAACAATAATTAGAAATGTTGCTTTGGCAACTAACTGTAATAAAAAAAAGTTGAAGTTGAAATACTAAAATTAATAAAACTGAAATAAAAATCATTTAAAGCTAAATAGAAATATTAAAAAACTATAAATAGTGGACACTATTTATAAAATATATAAAAAAAAAAAATTACAAACTAAAATGAGAAATATATATATTAATAAATACTATACTAGAATATAAATAATAATACTACTGTACTTAACTTCAGAGACCTTCATTTATGGCGGTGATAAAGACAAAGCAATGGCAAGAAGTAGCACGACTTTTTTCTTTCACTGTCAATAAGGGATTACCATAATTAACTGGTTAACCGTTAACTGACAGTAAGAATTATGATTGATTAATAATACTATCAGTTAAATGGTTAAAAAGGTAAATTAAAGAAACACGCTACACATATCGGTCAAAATTGGGTTTTATACGTCGTGTATAAGTCACATTTTATTGTTACATTCAGAAATAATGTAAAATACCGGTAAATAAAGCAAATTATTTACAAATATTATAGACAATATAAACTTATAACCTAGATTATTTTGGTTCCCCTCACTCCACAACAATAAAAGTATTCAGAACAGAGCAAGAATGAAAAATGTAAGTAGCTATAAAATTATAGTATAACATATTAAATTATAAAATGAAACAAATTCCTTATAAACAACAAAAAAGTCAAGCCAAAATTTACTTAAAGCGAAACTGAAACCAGCTCACATAACCCTCTCATTCGGCACGAAATTTAAATGTTTCCATATTTGCGATGTAACATTTGGTTGCTAAACTATGATTTATTATGTAAACTAGGCTTTGTTATTTTTACTTGGTTATTAGAACTTTGTACTTGTGTTCTAATATCCACGTAAAATATCATTCTTCACAAGCAAATTGAGCAGTGTAACTTTTTATATGTTTGGTTGACTATTTTATTTTGATAATAAACAGATTGCAATGTCAAGTTAGCAATGCTAGAATAGTAGGCTTGGATTCTGTATAACAGCGGAAAGAACTTAAAATACTCCATTTATGGTCATACAAATAAGAGTAAGACATCATTCAAAACTCAATGTTTTGTAAATGTCATAAATTTGTATTCTGGATGAGTAGGATCAGTAGATGAGTGTTATTGTATTACCGTAGTGAGGAGTTTTCTCTGTAGAGGCTGGTAGGAGCAGACTTCTTTTAGACTCCAGCTGTAGGTCATGTTGGGCCTTTGACCCAGTCCACTGCAGGGAGCGTCTAATAATATCCGGTCAAAACTCTCCTCAGGATATGGGGGACCATCAACAAATATACAAAAAATTGCAATTAGTAAGTCTACAAAAAGTAAATACATGTTATGTTCAGCCGAAAATCTGATCTAATCTGTAAATAAACCTTTTTATGAATAATACACTTGATGGTCAAAAGTTTGTCATGATTAAGTTTTTTTATGTTTGAAAGAAGTCTCTTATGCTCAACAATGCTGCGTTTATTTGATTAAAAATATATTAAGAAGTGTTTCTTGATCACTAAATCAGCATATTAGAAGGATGAAGGATCATGTGAAGACTAAAGTAATGATGCTGAAAATTCAGCTTTGCATCACAGGTATAAATTACATTTTAAAATACATTCAAATGGTGAGCAGAAGAGATTCCATCAAAAACATTTTTATTTTTGAAGAACTTAATTATTCAAAACGTTTGACCACCAGTGTATATATATATATACATTTTATTCTATTGATTTCACTTTGAAAGATAGATTAAAAGCAGAAAGCTGACTATATAACTTACTGAATATTATGTTTGTAACACTGGTTTTAGACTACGGAGGCTTACCTGCACTGTATTCCTGAGCGGGGTCGGAGCTCACAGCATGTATGCTGTTACAGCAATATGCTTTAATACAGTCCAACTTCAGCATCTTTGCATTCTGATTTATCTTTTCCATTTTGGATCTGATTTTTTCCAAAGCCACAACAGTACCCTGTGGAGACACAGCAAAGATATATGAGTTTGCGCTAACAATTTACATTTGTTAACATGAGTTAATGAATTAGCTAACATGAACTAACAATGAACAATATATATTTTTAAAGCATTTATTAATCTTTGTTTACGTTAGTTAGTAAATATCTAATTGTTTATTGTTTGTTCATGTTATTTCACAGTGCATTATGAATTATAATATAGTTAAAGGGTTAGTTCACCCAAAAATGAAAATTCTGTCATTAATTATTCACTCTCATGTTGTTCCACACCCGTAAGACCTTCGTTAATCTTCAGAACACAAATTAAGATATTTTTGATTAAATCCGATGGCTCAGTGATGCCTGCATAGACAGCAATGGTACTTCCTTTCTCAAGATCCATAAAGGTACTAAAAACATATTTCATGTGAGTACAGTGGTTCTATCTTAATATTATAAAGCGACAAGAATATTTTCTGTGTGCCAAAAAAAAAAAAAAAAATTTTTTTAACAATATCTAGTGATGGCTGATTTCAAAATACTGCTTCAGAGCGTTGTGAATCTTGTGAATCATGTGATTTTGGTGCTCCGATTCACTGATTCGATTCATAAAGCTCCGAAGCTTCATGAAGCAGTGTTATGAAATCGGCCATCACTAGATATTGTTAAAAAGTTATTTTGTTTTTTTGGTGCACAAAAAATATTCTCATCGCTTTATAATATTAAAGGTGCTCTAAGCGATGTCACGTGTTTTTAGGCCAAAACATTTTTTGTCACATACAGCAAACATCTCCTCACTATCCGCTAGCTGCCTGTCCCCTGAACACACTGTAAAAAAACGCGGCCTCTTTAGTCTCCACAAGCTCCGAAAACGGCAATAAAAACAAACTGGTGCAGCCTGGACCACGAATCATAATAAACATGCTCCAGCCAATAACCGACAAGAATGATTTTAAGTGCGCGTTCACGACTGTTTCAGGAAGCACGGAGGGGAGGGGGAGGAGGAGGAGGAGGACGGAGGGTCTAGCTAGCCTCTGTTTTGTTTGACAACACTTCAAATGTCAACAGAAAGTTACTCCACCCAGGATCGCTTAGAGAACCTTTAAGGTAGAACCACTGTTCTCACATGAACTGATTTAAATATGTTTTTAGTAACTTTATGGATCTTGAGAGAGGAAGTACCATTGCTGTCTATGCAGGCCTCGCTGATCCATCGGATTTAATCAAAAATATCTTAATTTGTGTTCCGAAGATGAACGAAGGTCTTACGGGTGTAGAACGACATGAGGGTGAGTAATTAATGACATAATTTTCATTTTTGGGTGAACTAACCCTTTAACTAATGATAACAAATGAAACCTTATTGTAAAGTTTGTTTTCATCTAAGGCAACTTTTCCTTGCCAAAATGTAATAATGAAATGAGGGTTACAGGAAAAAAAGGTTGTCATGATCACAGTTTAAGTAACAAAACAAGTTATATGTTTTAATTGAGTTGTAGTATTTGTTCAAATTATTGTAGATTACTGTTTCTAGGACACTTATCACAAGCTGTCCTTACATAATTGCTAAAACACACTTGCCTGGTTTCCCATAAGAGAAGCAATGTGTGTCGTCTTTCCTCCAGGAGCGGCACACATGTCAAGGATTCGCTCTCCAGGACGAGGTCCTAAAACATGCCCCACAACCACTGACGGCAAGTTCTGTATGAAAAAAATGCCAACACATCAATTCACAAAGACTAGTGAATCGCTACTGGTGCTACATTATATTTCTTAGCAATGAAGGGTTTTGGTAACTTGCAGCTTCACTATTAGTAGAAAGATGCTGCAAAGATGCAGGTAATTCACACAAGGATCTCTCTCTCAATAATTAATTCAAATAAATACTATAATTCATTCATTCAAATAAATGTAATCTTACCGCAATACTTTATCTCTGTCTGATTTAAAGCAGGCAGAATGCTAGATCTAGCAAGGACAAAAGTATCAGGACCCCTGACCATTACACCCACAGTTACTTGATATCACATTCTAAATAAATAGTCATTTATATGGAGTTGGTCCCCCCCTTTGCAGCCTTAACAGCTTCCAATCTTCTAGGATGGCTTTCCATAAGATTTTGGAGTGTTTCTGTGGGAATTTTTGCCAATTTATCCAGTAGAATATTTGTGAGGTCAAGCACTGATGTTGCACGAGAAGGCCTGGCTTACAATTTCCATTCCAGTTCAACACAAAGGTGTTCGATGGGGTTGAGGTCAGGGCTCTGTGCAGGTCAGTCAAGTTCTTCCACACCGAACTCATCTAACTGTGTCTTTGTGGGCCTTGTTTTATGCACTGTGGCACAGTCATGCTGGAATAGAAAAGGGCCTTCCCTAAACTGTTCCTACAAAGTTGGATGCATAGCATTGTACAAAATGTCTTGGTATGCTGAAGCATTGGTATTTCCCTTCACTGGAAGTGAGGGGCCAAGCCCAGCCCCCGGAAAAAAAAAAAACTATCCGCTTGTTAAGTCATGACATAAAGAACGCCATTTCTGGGTCCAAGCCTTGACTCGTTTCACTTGAGAATGCCATCGACGTCCGTTTATGAGTGCTATTTATTCATATTAACCATTTAACATTTTAAAAAGTTACAATACTTACAGTCTACACAACAGTGTCACAGACATTAATATTTTAACGATTTATAAGAGATGAATCACTGTCTAGCCATCTGAGATTTTGGTATGGAGATGAAGGTTATGATTAAAATTTTTTGGAAGTATTACACCACGTCGTGTGTGTATATTAGCACCATTTGTTGTTTTCTTGTGGTATGAGATGGAGCGTTTGGACCCAGAAGTGCTGCAGCATGACGTCAGACTTAATAACCGAATACCATTATTCCTCCTCTACCAAATTTTACAGATGGCACAATGCAGTCAGGCCGGTAATGCTCTCCTGGGATCCGCCAAACCCAGACTGCAAACCCATTAGATTGCCAAACAGAGAAGCATGATTTGTCACTCCACAGATCACGTTTCAACTGCTCCAAAGACCAGTGGCAGCGTGTTTTACGTACTTAGGGACGTGCTCGGCCATGGAAACCCATTCCATGAAGCTCCCACTGCACAGTTTTTGTGCTGATATTAATGCCAGTGGAAGTTTGGAGCTCCAGCTATGGAATCAGCAGAGCGTTGATGAGTTTTACACACCATGAACCTCAGCACTCGGTGACCCCGCTCTGTGAGTTTATGTGGTCTTCCACTTCATGGCTGAGTTGCTGCTGTTCCTAAACACTTCCACTTTCCAATAATACTACTTACAGCTTACCGTGGAATATCTATCAGAGATTAAGTTTCACAAACTGACTTATTGCAAAAGTGGCATCCTATCACAGTACCACGCTTGGATTCACTGAGCTATTCAGAATGACCCATTTTTTTCACAAATGTTTGTAAATGCAGACTGCAAGGCTAGATGCTTGATTTTATACACCTGTGGCAATGGGTCTGATTGGAAAAACCTGAATTCAAGGTGTGTCCCAATACTTTTGTCCAACAAGTATATAATATTTGTTAAAAATGGTAATGGCTACTAGGAATGGTAGTTATCTGAGACACAGAAACATGAAGGGTACCTGGAGAAAGACCTCATCTGTAAGAACACCATCAAAGGAAGGACTTTGATAGAGAGGCTCTGTCATTCTAATCGCAACACCCCTGAGTGACAGAGACACACATTCGTACACGTTAAAGTGAACTGGCTTTCAACAGGGAAAAAAAAAAGAGAACTTGACTCACCTGACAGGTCCATCTGAGCAGAATAATTCTGAGCGATCCACCTCAGAAATCCCATTACCCAGAAATACCTTCTTGCCCTTGAACTCTTTGGCTCCACGTGTGCACTTCCCCTCAATATCAGAGAACACAGACACCATGTCTCCTGCTTTCATGTCTGAGACAGATGGATGCAACAAGGAAAACACAATGAAAATTTAACATTTTATTTCATCTAAATCAGGTGTTCTCAAACTAAAGTATCATATGGCCCTCCAAAAAAATTGGGAATAAACGGCAAGGTCATACTAGATTATTAATTATTTATCAAAAGAAGCAAGTATTGATACTTCATGCAGCAGCAGAATATGGTTGTCAGTCCTGTATTTGAGTCCTTCATATGGTTACCTTCATACACAGTTTACAGGAGTAACAACCGCATTCTATAACCAAACTCACATCCGTAAATTTTCAGGATTCACAACCACATTCTCGGAAAACCTGGTTACTGGTAAAATATGGGCTTGATTCATGTTGCTTGTTCATACAGACAGTATTCGAGACGATACTGTGAGCTGCTGTTTGAATGGGACATGTCGAGACTCACATATGCAAGTAAATGCGGTTGTCAATCCCAAAAACTGACAGTGTGGACAATAAAGCACACACAAACAAATGCCCTCAGAATATTAAGCATAATTGCTTCCAAGCAACTTGCCTACTAAATGGGCGATGTTCTTGTATCTCCAACTGAATGCATTGTTTAAAGCATTGTTTTTGGGCAAAACATTAATTTTTTTTTGGGTTTAAAAGTTCTTTATTTTCAAAATATAGAAAATATTCTATTGAAGAATCTAAGGATTCTTTGTAGCAACCTGTGTGTAACATTTGTGTAGCATTTTATTTTCTTGACGTTTTTGTTATTCGATTGATTATACTATAATCCTCCCTAATTTATAATCATTTAATTATTCCATTTAATCATAATATATTATTTATCATATCATATATTCTCGTTGCTTCATAACATTAAGGTTGAACCACTGTAGTCACGTTGACTATTTTAACAATGTCTTTAGTACCTTTCTGGACCTTGAATGTGGTCATTTCATTGCTTTCTATGGAGGATAAAAATAAAAACTCTCAGATTTCAACAAAATATCTTAATTTGTGTTCCGAAGATGAAAGTTGTTTATTTTCAAAATATAGAAAATATTCTATTGAAGAATCTAAGGATTCTTTGTAGCAACTTGTGTGTGTAACATTTGTGTAGCGTTTTATTTTCTTGATGTTTTTGTTATTCGATTGATTATACTATAATCCTCCCTAAATTATAATCATTTAATTATTCCATTTAATTATAATATATTATTTATCATATCATATTCTTTTCTATATGTTGTTCTATGCATTTTCAGTGTCTTTAAAAATAAACCTTTTCAAGAATCACCCCTGGAACAGACAAACTTCATTAAACACTGGTCTTAAATAATACAGTAACAATCAGGTTTAATTTGTCTACATAAGTTCACAACATTAGTTAACATGAACTAACAATAAACAAGACTTCTACAGCATTATTAATCTTAATTAGTTAATCTTAACATTTATTAATACATTTTTAAGATCAAAAGATATTTCGGTAACACTTTACAATAAGGTTCATTAGTTAACATTAGTTAACTATATTAGTTAATATGAACTAATAATGAACGACACTTCTACAGCATTTATTAATCTTTGTTAATTTCATTTATTAATCAATTAAATGTTCATTTTTAACCTTTACTAATACATTATTAAAATTGTATTGGAGTTGTATATGTTAACATATGTTAATATAATTCTAAGGTGTCCCCTGAATGTGTCTGTGAAGTTTCAGCTCAAAATACCCCATAGATTTTTTTTTATTAATTTTTTTAACTGCCTATTTTGGGGCATCATTAAATATGAGCCGATTTAGGCTGCGGCCCCTTTAAATGCTCACTCTCCCCGCCCACGGAGCTCGCGCTTGCCTTAAACAGTGCATAAACTAAGTTCACATAGCTAATATAACCCTCAAAATGGATCTTTACAAAGTGTTTGTCATGCAACATGTCTAATCGAGTAAGTACAGTATTTATTTGGATGTTTACATTTGATTCTGAATGAGTTTGATAGTGCTCCGTGGCTAAAGCTAACATTACACACTGTTGGAGAGATTTATAAAGAAGTTGTATTTATGAATTATACAGAGTGCAAGTGTTTAAAAAATGAAAATAATGACAGTCTTGTCTCCGTGAATACAGTAAGAAACGATGGTAACTTTAACTTTTAAACAAATGAGATTTATATAAGAAGGAGGAAACAATGGTGTTTGAGACTCACTGTATGTCATTTCCATGTACTGAACTCTTGCTATTTAACTATGCCGAGGTAAATTCAATTTTTAATTCTAGGGCACCTTTATCAAAGATTAACAAATACTGTAACAAATGTATTGCTAAGGGTTAGTTCATGTTAGTTAATATATTAATTAATGTTAACAAATGAACATTGTAAAGTGGGTTTCACTTTATTTTAAGGTGACATAGTTACATTGTACTTACTCAAATAAGTACTGAGTACTATTAATTAACTACATGTACTTACTATAGAGTTACAGTTAGGGTTTGGTTTAGGGTTAGTTACCTGTAATTATGCATAATTTACTGTTATTACATAGTAAGTACATGTAGTAACGTGTAATAAGTCACCTTAAAATAAAGTGTTACCGTAAAGTGTTACCGATATTTCTGTTAAAGGGTTAGTTCACCCAAAAATTAAAATTACTCACCCTCATGTCGTTCCAAACCTGTAAGAACATCTTCGGAACACAAATTCTGATATTTTTGATGAAATTCAAGAAGTTTTATATCCTCAACAGAAAGCATCGAAATTACCACATTCAAGGTCCAGCATTATTTATGTCCAGCGCTTTAGTGTTTATGGCCGAATGCCGGCTCAGTGTTGGCCGAAGCTGTTCACGTGAGCAGCACGATGCATGTATGTGATGTTGACGCAGGAGCCGGCTACAATGTAGGAGAATGACAGGGGAGAGACGAATTTATTTACTTTGTTTTGTTTTTGCACACAAAAAGTATTCTCGTCGTTTCATAATATTAAGGTTGAACCACTGTAGTCACGTTGACTATTTTAACAATGTCTTTAGTACCTTTCTGGACCTTGAATGTGGTAATTTCATTGCTTTCTATGGAGGATAAAAAAAAACTCTCGGATTTCATCAAAATATCTTAATTTGTGTTCTGAAGATGAACGAAGGTCTTACGGGTTTGGAACGACATGAGGGTGAGTACTTAATGACAGAAATTTCATTTTTGGGTGAACTAACCCTTTAACATTAGCTAATGCACTGTGAACTAACATGAACATTTTTATTAACTAACATTAACAAAGGTTAATAAATGCTGTAAAAAAAATATATTGCTCATTGTTAGTTCATGTTAGTCAATGCATTAAATCTATGTTAACAAATGAGTAAAGTGTTACCAATAATACTTCAAGTACATTATAAAGATGCAAAGTGACATGTGTATGTGCTGCTCACACTTTGGCGTGCTGAGGATGCCAGGCGTGAATACGTGAGCACCTCGAAGAACAGCATTGCCACACTGAGCGCCAACTATAACTTCAGAGGCCAGCAAATCCACATGCCTGCAGAACAGGGTTGACAGAAGCATGCACACAAATGAAGAGCTACTATATACAAAGTTAGGGGCTGTTCACACAGAATGCGTTTATTAAGAATACTTTTCCATTGTTTTTCTATGTAAACACGAGCTACATGGACATGTTTGACTGTTGCACTGGCATCTTGAGTCTTTTGCAGTGTCTCACACATGACATGCCATTCTAAAAACAGGGTGCTCAAGTTAAAGTAAGTTCAAACGCGTTTCTAGACCTTGCTTTTTTCATTCCGTTGACCTGCATCTCAACTTTTTAACTGCAAAAACACGTTCTGTGTGAATAGCCCTATAAGCTTTTGAGAGAAAATATGTCATGCCAATGATCAGCTCATCATCATCATCATCATCATAGACCTTAAATACAACTACTATTTTAAAAACAGACAGAGAATACAAGCATTTTCTAATATTTCACTATATTCTCAGCATACCTCGGGCCGTGGACTGGAAGCAGTAGAACATCTGGAAGCTGTGGGTGAGTGTAAACAGCTGGAGCTCTTTTCTGCTGCAAAGAGACATGACATTGAGATCATTAAAAAAAGGTCCTGAAAATCATTCAGAATCAAATATATTTAAATATACATTTATTTAATCCCTCACACAAGACTCATGCTTATAGATACACTGATTGATTCAGAGCACCATACAGTGACCCCAAAAATGGATATATGTGGATGTTTAATATTCAAATACTTCTCTGATGTCAGTTAATGGTCACATGATATGCTGGTAAGTAATTAAAATACTTAATCTTTATTAGTAAGTTTTATTTTAATCGTTTTTAACTCATTCTGACTTTTTTTCTCACAAATTGCGAATTTATATCTCACAATTCTTTTTTTCACAGAATTGTTTATTTGCAATATCTCACAATTCTAAGAAAAAAGTAAGAATTGCAAGATATAAACTCACAATTCTGATTCCCCCACAATTGTCTTTATATCTTGCAATATCTTCACAATTCTGACTTTTTCCCTCCGAATTCTGAGTTTACATCTTGCAATTCTCTTTTGTTTATTTTTTCACCACAAAATAACAAAAAAAAAAGGGTAATTGCGACTTTATATCTCATACTTCTGACTTCTTTTCTCAGAATTGATTTAAAAAGTCGCAATTACCTTTTTTTTTAATTATTACGTGGCGGAAACAAGCTTCCATAGTAAGACGACGTGTATGTGCACAAACAAACACACACCAGTGCTAAATGTTGCTCCAGTCTATGCTGAATCTCCTGTAGTGGGTGCAGGTGTGTGCTGGCTCTCAGACAGGTGAACAAGGGTGGATGAGACAGACAGGACCAGCAGAGCTTCAAACACCTCATCTTTATCAAATTCAGACTCCACCTAAAACAAACACACAAGAAAATATATGAGAACAGACATGCCACTGTGTTTTTTAAATGGCATGTATTGTAAACTTCGCCCGTGTCACGAGACAGAACATTTTGATAACACTTTATTTTAAGGTGATGTACACGTTACATGTACTTACTATAGTTAATAATAGTAAATTATGCATAATTACAAGCAACTAACCCTAAATCAAACCCTAAACCCTACAGTAAGTACATGTATAGTAGTTAATTAATATCACTCAGTACTTGTTTGTGTAACTACACTGTAACAACTTCACCTTAAAATAAAGTGTAACCATCATTTCCATAAAATTCATTTGAAAAAAAATAAAAAAATAAAATTGCTTGACCTAAGAGGTCAATTAACATGGATTTGACTCAAAAGTGCCAACCTGTTTTCCTCTATAAACAATTGCTAAGATGTTCTCGCACTTCTGGCTTCATGGAAAGCTGAGGGAAAACTGACATCGTGTCTCATGTGGGGAAACATAAAAAGTCATTAGTATTAGTTGTAAAACAACTCAGTCAGAACTACAGTCTTTCACATTGCTATGTATTAAAAACTTACAGTATGCGCGCTCCTGTTCAAAAACAGCTAGATAGAAATCAACAGGAAGCAAGGGTCTCGAGCAGTAAATAAAGACCACGTGCGAGATATTTCAGCGGTATTTCAGAGCAACATATGAAAAACGTGTTTTGACTCAGCCATTTTTGTGTTTCTTAAACAAACGGACATAAGCTCATATACGTTTTGAGCTCTAACCGGCTAATTTTAATCAGAACAGAAGTAAACACATTTTTTTTTTTTTAGTTCTTCTTCTTCTCCTTCTTCTTCTTATTTTGGCGCATTTGCAGCTTATGCACATACCGCCACCTATCGATTGATCCAGTCATGTGCGTTATCATACAGTGCACAGCATAAATGAGTACACTCCCTCTGAACAAATACAAAAGATATATTTTCTTTATGATCACTAATACAATTCATGGAAAGATGGCAAAACTAAAATGTATTAAACATATACATAATAAAAACTGAGAAATATATGTCATTAATTGCCATAAAATAAGTAAATTAGCCAATTTTGTTTAAATTAAGGATTGCAGAAATGAGTACACCTTAGATTTAATTAAACAAATGTATAATATTCTAGCACTTAGTATTCCCTCCATAATTTTGAATATACTGCTCTGACCCTTCTTGGCACGGAGTGTACATGTTCATGACAAATTGTCACATCTGTCCTGTTTAACTCCTGGATGATAAGCTCCTTAAATGCCCTGATCTATAATGGGGAATGTTGCTCAACTCGTCTCTACAGAATCCCCCACAGGCATGCTCAAGAGTGTTCAGATGTAGGGAATGAGGAAAGGGTTACATCTTCTGTTTCAAGTTTGTGTATTAAATTACACAGTGTTGTGGTAATTCATAACACCATTGATAAAGCACAACTCCCTCACACCATTCAGCACTCATAACATCCCTATATAAGAGCTTTACTGCCACTGAACTTTACTGTGAGAACCAGGCACTTCTCACTTGTACTCCTCCTCTAGCAACACCATAACATTTTGGATGCGGTTAGATCCAAAATGATTGATTTGGTCTACATGAGATTCAGAAGTATTTATTCCCAGAATCTATATTTTGTAATTATGGGCTTTGGAAATGGTTAACTGAATTTATTGTGCTTTGGCTACAGTAGGTAGTTCCAGTGAGAACAAAAACATGCATGTCATTTCTGCATCTTACTCTGTGAGATAAACAGTCAATCTTTTCATAGCTTTTGCTGGCTACTATTTTGACATGCTTCTTTGGTGATTTATTAAGCAAGACTTGCTGAAACATTGTATTACTCTAAAGAACCCTAACATGTCTTCTAAGTAATTGAGTAATTGCTGACTTTCAGAAGTTTTAGAGGGGGTGTGCTCATTTAGGCTGTGCACTGTATATATCTGCAAAAAAGAGGCAAATCGAATAACCTTAACATGCCCTGATACCAGCTCTCTTTCTTGTCTCATTATTAGGGGTGTAACAATATAGTGTCACAATATATCACAATACAAAAATGCAGCAATATGTATAGTGGATAGTGACAATATGTATTATGTATAGTTCACCCAAAAAGAAAATTACTGTGAAAGAAAAAATTCAAGTTTACAGAATTTTAGTGTCAGTACTGCATTAAACTACTATTTATAATGTTGAATATAATGTATAATAATGCATTGGGGAATATTTGTGGCTCCTGTTAATGCAGCATGCCAAATGTCTTATGTTACTAGTAAAAAAGTGGCCTACATTGCTTTAAACATACCGAATCTAGTCAGTGAATCATGAATATTTTTATTCTGGTGTCACCATTATCCTGTGCACTTGGGTTACCAATACCAAGCCTATTCATTTTCACCCCCAATATAATACCAAATTTAGCATTTTAATCAAAAGTACATTTTTTGTTAACCGTTTACCATGTCTTGGACCATCCATACCGGCGTGATGAATACGATCCTCAACTGGATGGAACTTAAATAAATACTTTGATTGCTGCGATCCTATCAGACTTATGATAGCAACCTGATTGTAACAAAGCACTGTTCGCCAGAGGAGAACTGGCCCCCCGACTAAGCCTGGTTTCTCCCAAGGTTTTTTTTTTCTCCATCTTAACACCTATTTGCCACCTGTTTGCCACCTGATGTCACCTGATGGAGTTTGGGTTCCTTGCCGCTGTCGCCTTTGGCTTGCTTAGTTGGGGACACTTGACATTTGATATTCAATAGTATTCTTGACATTTATTCAACAGTGCTTTGATCTGCCTGCATTGACACTATTATTTAAGAGCTGCTGTGCAGCCAAATTATGTACCAGTTATCAATGTAAAGCTGCTTTGACACAATCTGCATTGTAAAAAGTGCTATATAAATAAAGGTGACTTGACTTGACTCTTGGAGTATCGCAATAATATTGTATTGTGAGTTCAGTATTGTGATATGTATCAAATCGTGACATGAGGGTATCGTTACAACCCTACTCATTATTTGAAACATTTTGGCAGAATAAAATATTTTATATTATTTATATTCAATAATTATTTAAAATAATGTTGATATAAAAAAATATTTTACTATATATTCTAAGATATTTTTAAAATTCAAAAGTCTTAGACTTGGAGAAGCAATAAAACTTGTTTAACTCCATGATTACTGTAGATGAATGCATCTAAACTTCTGCACCATGCTTGCAAATGGAAAACGAAAAACTGAGAGGAATCACAACACATAATGATTTGCTTTTGTCATTTGCAGTGCTTCTTAAAGTTAGTCTTGTACCTTTGTGTTTTGTCAGATTTTTTTAATACTTCTTGCTTTAAGTCAAAGTTTGTTCTCAGTTAATGTGAAAATTCTTCAAGCATCGGCACATGAAAATTGACTCAGCAGTGACATTTTTCATGATTTATTCTTCAGAATAAACCTAAGCCAACTGTCTAAACAGAATTAATAGGTATCAGCGCTGAAATAAAAAAAAAAGAAGCAAAATTATGACTGTAGTCATAATTACATCAAATCCAAAAACACTGACATAATTATATAAAAACAAAACAAACAAAACAAGAAACTGCACATCAAAATGATTTATTAAGAGAGATTTATTCAAAATACTTAATATTCATCAGATGTAAAAATTCAGTTAGGCGATGAAATCAAATGAGATCAAATGCATCTAAATATATCAACATGTTCACATTTTTTACTGTCTGATTAAACAAAAACAAGACTGTCTTAGAGGTCTGAGATAACTTACCTGTGTGCGACTAGCTAAATGTAACTGCAAAGTTACACTTGGTTATAAAAACCTTAGACATGGACAAAATATACGAAAACATGATCCATGAGAGCCCTATACTTACAAAATACTTTCACCAATTAATTGTAAGGTGTGACGAATAAAGTGGAATTTGTTCCAACTGGCATACAGCAAAAAACAAAACACTGGCACACTAATGTTAGAAAAAAAACATTTAAACCTCAAAAAAAAAAAAAGTGATTTTGACAGCCCAAACCATGAGGATTTAAGTATTAGAGTGGCATGACATTATCTGTGATACTGTATCATAACCCATTCAAAACATGAGGTCTAGTGAGTTGTGTAGAGTGAACACTTAATTTCCATACACACATACAGCAAGAACAGAGTTAAAGTTGGGTTCTCAGGGGGACTCCAGATGAACGGGACAGCACAGGATTTTACTAGGCTAAAAAGGGATTTTTAAAACGGATGCAGGGTGTTTTCTTGGTTGTTTGTTTTTTAATCGTCCTTGTCTTTGGCTCCATGTTTAAGAATACGGGTGAACTCCACGTAGTTGAAGTTGCTCTTTTTTATCGATTGGCGCTTCTCTGAAGAGCTCGTCGACTTCTTCATCTGTGAATCGATCGCCCATAGTGGTCAGAAGTTCTCTCAGATAGTCCTCCTGAATGAAGCCTACGGGGAGAAAGAATCAAATGATCGTCTTAAAAGGAAAGTCTGTAAGTGCGATTTTCTTTTCTCAGTTATTTTAATATTTTAGTTATGCAGTTATGAAGAGAAACTGAGTACAACTCTACACTCAAAAAGATTTATATGCATTTGAAATTTGAAACTTCTAGAAATTTTAATTGGAGTACAGTTAACAAACAAACTAATAATCTTAATGTGACGCATACTTGTCAGTCATACATTAAGGTAAGATTTCTACAATAGTACTTATAAAACTGAATGAGGCCTCATTCATTAAACTTTGTAAATATATGAGTAATTTGCAAGTAAAACTCGACTCTGGATTCACAAATGCTTCGTAAACATCATATTTGATAGTGTGTGTATGTTCATGAATTCCAATCATTCGTAAATAGGGCGTGCTCATTCACAAGTAGCATTATCCCTGCCTATCAATTACAACTATGCAAATTACGTGTCCAGGAATGCTGTGGAAGCTTCTGGACTCCTTTCTCAGGTTTGGCTCCATTATATTGCATAAATGCAAAAGAGACTAATAGGTCATACACCAAACAATAAATATTCAATTAAAGTGTGTCCGCCAAAACGTTTTTAGCCAGCTGTAAAAATGCCAGGTTCTCCTCTGGAAATGGCCAGCCGGTGGCGCTTGAGAGCGCTTTGGAGGCGCAGCGTTTTTCCAGCTGAGACGCTTTTGTTGCTATGATTTGTAATGTGTTACTAGCAGTGTTGGGGGTAATGCATTACAAGTAACTTGAGTTAGGTAATCAGATTACTTTTTCAAGTAATTAGTAAAGTAACATTACGTTTTCAATTTACAACAAAACATCAAAGTTACTTTTTCAAATAAGTAACTCAAGTTAATTTTTCACATTTACTGACTGACAGCGATCCTGTCCACGGTAACACTGGTTACTAGCATCTCATTTTGAAGAATATTACTGAATATAAAAATGCAGTAACCAGCAATATTAACTTAATTGTTATTCAGTCGTTGTACAAGCAGAATGAGGCAGTTGGTCAGTGTAGTATTTGTCCCGCCCCTCCTCCACTGTGATTGGACAGCTGGGTAAAGAGTGACAGTGACAAGCACTGCATTTTACCCAAAGCTTGAACAGTTTTCAACTATTAGGTACAAAGAAAAAAAAAAAGGGACAGGGCAAAAAAAAAAAAAAAAAAAAAACTCATGAAATATTATGCTACATAGTGCGTCAAAATGCAGTGTTATCAGTTTGCCTAAAAGAACTCACAACGTTCAAATGTTTTATGCGCCATATGTGCAATGCGAAAATTTACATCAGAATGGCTTTATGAATGATTTACACAAACATTTGTTCTGCTCGTGTTTCATGAATGAGGCCCAATGTGTTTTAAATGCACACCAACCCAGGCTTATATATTTAGCCAACAATAAATCCAATTTGTTTCAATATCAAGTATTTTACAATTTTACAATTATCAGACTTATGTTGATTCTTGAATGCATTTTGAAAATATGATTTTGTGATTTAAAATCAAATAGATGTAAAAATAGTTGTTAATAAACTTTGTTTTTTCATCTTTTTTGTTTTTTTTTAATTCCAGAAACCCATTTCATTTATTTATGACTGACAAATATGCATTACATTAAGTTTATTAGTTCATATTAAAACTGCAAAATCCAAATTCATGGATATTTTATATGCAAATTAAATGTATGCATCTTGAATATAGGCCTACATTTTTTTTTTTGTGCAGAAGCCAGCTGTAATATTTAGCAAATAATTTTAAAGGGATTCAGCGGTGCCGAGCACAGTAATAAGAGACAATCTTTTCACCTGTTCCTTCCTCGTCAAAGCAGGCAAACGCATTACGAATGACTTCCTCTGGGTCTGTGCCGTTAAGCTTCTCTCCAAACATAGTGAGGAACATCGTGAAGTTAATAGGCCCGGGAGCTTCTGTCATCATCGCCTCCAAATAATCATCTGTTGGGTTCTTGCCTGAAACAGTGAAAAACAGATTAATCCCACTATGCTGTGAAACTACACAGTCTACATAATGTCACTTACTTTAGATACATTTTTGTTGGCCAGGTCAATTTGCTCTTATATATATATATATATATATATATATATATATATATATATATATATATATATATACACACACACACACACACACACACATATGATATGAAAAAAATTAGGGCTCTGAATCCACTGTATATCAGTACTGTGATACAAAATTATTCATTATGATATGATTTTTGTTCATATTGCCCAGCCCTATGAGCAGTTTGTAATTTACCATCAAGTATCTTTTTTTATATTGGCTTTTTAAACCATTTTCTGAATATTTACTTGAATACTACTATTAGATACTGCTATTTGATGCCTGAAAAACTCAAATAAATAACAAATGAAATAGTAAATGGTACTTTGTTTTTATTTCTTCAGTTCCCTATCATTTGTTTCTTTAACCTTTATTTTTTCTATTGACTGAGTAATTACTAGATAAAAACCTTTACTTGCTTGAAAGGTAGATGCTGTTGTTTAAATGTATTATTTACATAAACATAAATTATTAATAGCACATTTTCCACTGTGGTATTGGACTTGGCATCAAACATTTCTACTGGCATTGGTGAAATATTAGTGTCATCACAAGACAAGATATGGTTGCATGTACACAACATGATGGAAATGTCATACTGATGAAAGCTAAATTGCTCACAAAGGAATATATTTTGAAGAAAGTTTGTAACCAGACTGCTTTGGGGCACCGTTGACTTCCATAGTAGGAAAATAAAATACTATGGAAGTCAATGGTGCTCCAGAACTGTTCAGTTTCCCACATTCTTCAAAATATCTTCCTTTATGTTCAACAGAACAAAGAATATTATACAGGTTCGGAACAACCTGGGGGTGATTAAAGTGATGACTGAATTTTCATTTTTGGGTGAACAATCCCTTTAAAGGAATATTTGTCCCAAAAATCATCCCATAATTTACTCACCCTCAAGCCATCCTAGGTGTATTTGACTTACTACTTTCAGTCGAAACACACTCAGAGTTATATTAAATAACATCCTGTCTCTTCCCAGTAGCAACGGCTGTACGTGCTTTCGTATGGATTACTTTTATGGATGGATGCACTTTTTGGAGCTTCAAAACCTTGGACACTACTCAATGCCATTATAAATTGTGAAGAGCCAGGATATTATTTAATATAACTGATTGTGTTCAGTTGAAAGAAGAAAGTCATATACACCAAGGAAGGCTTGAGGGTGAGTAAATCATGGGCTAAATTTAATTTTTTTGAGGAAAATTATTCATTTAAGATGTCCTGTAATCTGGATCAGTCCAACAACAGTCATTAAAAAAAGAAGAAGAACTATCTCAGACATATTTTATTTTCCAAATGTCATCAGTTCCTCTCACATCTGCATTCTGGAGAATATATGATAAAACTGAAAACAATAAAATGGTTAATGAAATGCAAAACAAAAGCAAGAATATAAACCATCAGGAGAGTTTAAAGAGCACAGATAGTGATCTTCAATGCTAGTAAAATCTTACCAAGAGAAGCAAGCATGTCATGAAGATCCTCCTTATCGACAAAACCGTCACGGTTCTGGTCGATCATGTTGAATGCTTCCTTAAATTCCTGAATCTGTGACTGATCGAACATAGCAAAGACATTGGACGTCGCACGCTGAGGGCGCTTCTTGGTTATCTTTGCCTTGGCACGTTTGCTCGACATTTTGGCTGTTTTTTTTGGCTTTACCTACAAGCTTAAAAAAAGAAGAAAAAAAAACATATCACACATACACACCCCAAAAACACCAAGGGATGCAAAAAGAATTGTGCATTCAAAAAAAAGTACAAGCACCAAGCTAAACTAAAAGACATCTACAATGTGATGCAATGCAATGTTTTAGTGGCTCTGTAAAAACAAACATGGCTTTTACTAATAATTGAGCAACTCTAAAAGCAATATGCCTTGCATATGCCTATTGGAAAGATGAAAACCAGATGGTATCTTCTAAAATGCCTACATATTTGTTTGGCGTGCTGAGGCAAGTCCACTGCATTACATAATCCATTTTAGACTTTGCGTATACTGGGACCTTAAGCTAAACTTTAAAAAAATTGTAAAAACAAAACAGGTAACTTACAATAGCTGCTCATTTTTATTTCAAAGGACAACAAAGAACTGATGCGTCGCAATAAAGACTGCGAAAGGAGGCCGGGCGTCTTCCGCATCATCCCTATAGCCTACATTTGTGACCCATTTGATTTATTTATAGCACATTTACTTACCGGGGATGGATCTATTAACAGTAATGATCAAAATAATTTTAGCATAATTTCGAACGACAAGGTTAAACTAACCATAAAATGAGACAGGAAGGAAGTAAAAGCACTTTGGCATTAGCTTACATATTTTCCAATGTTAAACCCGGTTATACTGCAAGTGGATAACATTTTTTAGGTAATATGTATAGAGATTTTTAATCAGAACCGTCAGCAATCAGGACACATCGTGGCTCGTTTAATCTCCCTGCCCGCATACAGGTTTAAATGAACATTATGGAAATACACAGAATTTAAAAAAAATGAAATCTTATAAAGTAAACAATCCATGCGAGAGGTCACTTCAGATCAAAGAATTTAAAAGAAAGAAAAATAATCGTCTTACCGAACACCCGAGATCGACAGCTGCGTCCAACCAACACCCAAACTTCCGGATTTCAGTGTTGCTTCCGCAAGATTCGACCAGACCAACACAACACTGTAAGGGTGTCACGGATGAAAGACAAAGACTCGCAAAGTCTGCAGTAGCATGCACTAAACCTCAAGGAAGTTAATTTAAATCTTTCTACACAATATCTAGACTTTTATCATGAAGCTAAAATCTTTAATGAAATATCTTAAACAACATGCGGTCCCCGTTCTGCTTCAGCCGTTAGTTTCTCCAGACACGCCCACAGACACGTAATCGCTCTTAAACATGACCATATACGGTCTGAAATCATTTTTTTTCCTGTTCAGCGAGAGCAAACGTAATATTTATTGCACTGTTATGCTAATTTGTTTTTTGGTCTAATGTGTTATCACCACCTGAAAAATCTAATGGTGATTTACAAAAAAGAAAAAAAAGGGTAAAAGTCTGTGTAAAAGTTTGGATGGATGTGCATGGATAAATCGTTTATAATAAATACTGCAATATTCCGTAAAAAATGAGAATTGACAATTTCATTTCATGGTGACTTAAAACTTTATTGAAAAAAAAACGGCACACCATAGCCTATTATTGTAGGTTGTACTTAAAGTTGTTAGTTCACCCAAAAATGAAGCACTGGTACTTCCTCTCTCAAGATCCATAGGCTAAAGGTCCATAAAGATCCATAAAGACATATTTAAATCAGTTCATGTGAGTACAGTGGTTCAATATTAATATTATAAAGCGATGAGATGAGAATATTTTTTGTGCACCAACAAAAAAAAAACAACAACAACATTTTTTAACAATATCTAGTGATGGCCGATTTCAAAACACTGCTTCAGAGCGTTATGAATCTTTTGAGTCGAATCAGTGATTCGGATCGCGTATCAAACCGCTGTAATCACAACTGCTGTAATCACAACTGCTGTAATCACGTGACTTTGGTGCTCCGATCCACTGATTTGATTCGTAAAGCTCTGAAGCTTCAAGATGCAGTGTAATGAAATTGGCCATCACTAGATATTGTCAAAAAGTCGTTATTTTGTTTGTTTTTTTGACGTACAAAAATATTCTCATCGCTTTATAATATTAATATTGAACCACTGTACTCACGTGAACTGATTTAAATATGTCTTTTAGTACCTTTATGGATCTTGAGAGAGGAAATGTCATTGCTGGCTATGCAGGCCTCACTGAGCCATTGGATTTCAACAAAAATATCTTAATTTGTGTTCCGAAGATTAACGAAGGTCTCACAAGTGTAGAATGACATGAGGGTGAGTAATAAATGACATTATTTTCATTTTTGGGTGAACAAACCCTTTAAAAACATATATTTTAATCTGATAGTTAAAAAAAAAAACCTAAAAAAAAAAGCCCTACCCTTCACCCTAACCTTAAAGGGTATAGTCACGTAAGTTATAGAGTTTTACCGATGTTTTATGTTTTGAAATGGACAAAAATTAGAATTATCCCATGATTTACCCTCAAGCCAACCTAGATGTATATGACTATCTTTTTTCAGAAGAATACGTCCCGCCTCTTTGCCCAATCAGAGTTATATTAAATAATGTCCTCCTGACACCTCTAATCTTTATTAGATTTTGAAGTTGAAAAGTTTTGCGAATTGAAAAGTTTTGTTTGCTAAAAAAGTGCAACCGTCCATCATAAAACATATCCACACGACTCCGGGGGGTTAATAAAGACCTTCTGAAGTGAAGTGATGCATTTGTCTGAGAAAAAAAATCCATATTTAAAACTTTAAAAACTAAAATAACTACCGTGAGGTGCATGCAGAACTCGGCATAACACCTGTTAGCGGTTTTACGTATTGTTTGTATACAAGTAACCCGTCTATAGGCTACACATAGGTTGGCTTGAGGGTGAGTAAATCATGGGTTAATTTTCATTTTTGGGTGAACTATCCCTTTAAGGTTAGGCTGAAGGGTAGGATCAGATTAAAATATCTTTGTTTTTAAGGCTAAACTATTAAGCATGCATCATACAAGTGCAGAGTGCTCTTTTTTGTAACAATATTTACCACTAAACATTTTGATAATAATAATTTTTGTGTTAAACAGGAAAAAGTCATGCGAGTTTGGAGGGAAGAAGAAGAGAAGATGATGCCAGTGGAAGGCGAGACTCAACTGGATGAAGTAAATTCAGACCTGGGAGTGTGATATGAATATATATATATTTGGACGTTACATCCAAAATTCACTTACAAATCACCAGATCTGAGTAGGCACATGCTCAAGGGCAGGACGCTGGTTAATGTTATGCACTGCCATTTATCATCAGGATAACTATGCAGCTTTGTATTCTACTGTATGGCCACAAGAGAGCGTACATGTGCTATAGCAGGGATGGACAACTTCAGTCCTGGAGGGCCACTGCCCAGCAGAGTTTAGCTCCAACCCTAAATCAAACACACCTGAACCAGCTAATCAAGGTCTTTAGGATTAGTAGAAAGTTATAGGCAAGTGAGTTTTTATCAGGGATGGAGATAAACTCTGCAGGACACTGGCCCTCCAGGACCGGAGTTGCCCATCCCTGTGCTATAGTATTAGCACATTTACTCTCTCTGTGCCACATTTTTGAGTCATTATGATGTATTTTACGGCCAAACGTTATTTTCCAGTAGTCGCACATTAGGTATTACATGTAAGGAGGCATACAAAATTATGACTTATGAAAAATATCCCTTTTTGAATAGGCTATACTGCAACACAAGACTGAGCATTATAACAATGGAATATATAGAGTGATTTATTGTGACAAAGGCAAAGTATGACATCATGTTGAAAGGCTTAGTTTCACTGCATATATTCAGCAGAAGACGCAGTGCAGCAGCTGTGTTGAAACCCATGCTACAATCCCAGGGTCAGCCAAGCGTGTGTTCTTCCAAATACTATTACAAAGCTTCTTTGGTGAGGGACGAAAATACACAAGCATATTCATGACAACAACAGAGTCTCATAAACAGGCAGCTGGCCTGAACATGCACACACTTTTCCAGGACGAGTATTCTCTTTTGGTTTGATTGGCGTATATATAACTGGAACTTCAAGCATTCCTATATCTAACAGGGAACTTTCTCAGAACAATAATATTCTGGCAAGGTTCTCTCAAAGTTTTGAACTACATTCTTCCATTCACTCAAAGTTATCTGGTCTTTAAATAGGCCTATGTTCTTTTTTTCATTCAGGTAACATTCAGTCATTCATTATGTCATACTATAGTTTGTAGAGTATACTTGCTAATACTGACTTTGCACCATTAAGTATGTGTGTATCGGCCATATTTTGGGGACAAATTTGTTCCCAGAAGTAAGCTACTTGACAAAACCTCCAAAAAATCCTTCTTTTTGGGAAATCCTCATTCATAAAATATAAAAATAAAGTACTGTTAGGGTTAGGGTGTTGTATGTAAAGGTTAGGTTTTAGTATTTATGACTATAGCTGTATAATAACAATAGAATGCAATGTAATGTCATTTAGATAGCTAAGAAATGTGTGTGTGTGTGTGTGATCCTGGTACTCTCTGGGGACCAAATGTCCCCACAAAGATAGTAATACCAGAAATGTTTGGCCTTTTGGTCACATTATTTTAGTCCCCACAAGGAAAACAGCTTATAAATCACTTAATTGTGTTTTTTGAAAATGTAGAAATGCAAAAGTTGTGTGGTGCAAAGTGTGCAAAGTTTTCTGTGAGCGTTGTGTTTAAGGGTAGGGGTAGAGTAAGGGGACAGAATATACCGTTTATACAGTATAAAGTCTATGGAAAGTGTACAGTCTATGGAAAGTCCCCATAAAACATGAAAACCCAACCTGTGTGTGTGTGTGTGTGTGTGTGTGTGTCATGTCTATGTCTATGTTTTTTTTTGTTTTTTTTTTTCTGTAGTCTGGCACCATTTATGCATATCTGTTAGACCTGCATGACACACTGGGTCCCCTCCCTCTCTTTCTATTTATTTATATGTACCTATCTCTCTATTTTACACACACACACACACACACACACATTGTTGGTATGTGTTGCATGTGACGGAGGATAACAATAGCATGGCTATTGTTAGCGCAAACCACAGCTGAGATGAAGGCCTTTGAAAGGAAGAGAACTATAAGGTCAGAGGCTTAGGAAGATAATCTAACCATTTCTAAAATTCCATACCGGAAAAATCTAGTTTGCTTGTGTAATATGAATACATACAGTGGGCCCAATAAGCAGGGGCTTACACTGGGGAGGGGCCTACTGGCTGCACGAAAATTATATTTTTCAAATAATTATTTGTATGGTAGTTTATAGCGGTGACAACAGCATTCTAAAAACAAACTCACACAACCCTTAAATGTTCAGAACTCGCAACCGCATTTTCGGCGAAGCCCTGCTGTGAACGCAACCAGACTGGACAACTACTGTAGCTATAACGTCATACAGTGTGAGAGAGCCGCTCTAGGCTGAAGACGGGTTCAGTAACTTACAAAACATGGATATAATCTGTGTCATCTGAAGCCAATTGGTTTCAGAGCCAGTCAATTTCAGGAGGGGACAGAAAAACATGAATCACAACATTGCTTGTGATAAATAAACTTCAAAAGGCATATATGTTTTAATTAAATAAATGTGAGCATGGCATGTTTCCAAGTGAAAAGGTGGTGCCTTTTGTGAGTTCTACATAGGCTACTGTTTCAGAGCAGGTTCCCAGAATAGCCCACGTTTATGCCAGGTGATTGTTTTGATCTGCTGATGAATAATGAATACTTTGTTTAATTTATAGTGTTTATATCATACATGTGAACTCACATTTTAGCCGGGAAAGTTTTGATGGCATTTTCTTTTCACATTACCTGCCTGTAATAACGTAGTGTTTCTACGTACTGTTGCTAGTGTTGTAACACTGATTTGTTTATGTAACGCTACAATTCTAGTGTTCCATAAACACCAACTACTATAAATTTTGATATAAATAATTGGCAGGAAGCTAAAATAACATTTTTATCTGGGGTACACCCTAACTCTCAAAATAATTAATTGGTTTGAGTAGGACAAATTTAAATTAAACAAATTAGGTCAGTCAGACCAACTTTTATGAGTATTTTAGCACTTTCTTTTTCTTTCAAGTTTCAACAGAACTGATATATTTTAAGTAAACTGAACTGTTTCATTGTTTTATGAATTTATTTCTTTTAATTTAGATGAACTTAAGCTTAACTGAAACTGGGTTGGGATTTCTATTTCCCAGTGATTTAGTAGTGATTAATGTTTTGTTATGCTAATTTAGAAGAGTTTCTGTTAATGTGGGTTTTTGAAGAGTTACCATCATGGTGACAAGTGGTGCATACAGCTTGGTTTGGGAGCAAGTTTGTTAAAGGGTTAGCTCATTCAAAAATGAAATTTACTCACCCTCATTTCACTCCACACCCGTAAGATCTTCATTCATCTTTGGAGCACAAATTCAAATATTTTTGATGAAATCCGAGGGTTTCTGATCCACACATAGGCAGCAACGTCACTGCACACCTTTTGACGTCCAGAAAGGTAGTTAAAAACATGGTTAAAATAGTCAATGTGACTACAGTGGTTCAACCTTAATGTTATGAAGCGAAGAGAATACTTTTTGTGTGCAAAATATAACAAAAATAATGACTTTATTCAACAATTTGAACCGTTGTCATATGTAGTGAACTCAGTACCGGGTTTCTTGTTTACGTCCAAATGCCGGCTCATTATTGGCCAGATCCTGTGTCAGAATCACATGCATGCGTCGTGCTGCTCACGTGTTCAGCTTCGGCCAATACTGAAGCCTGTACTGAGTTCACTACGTATGACAATGGTTCAAATTGTTGAATAAAGTCGTTATTTTTGTCTTCTTGTAGCTTCATAACAATAAGGTTGATCCACTGTAGTCACGTGGATTATTTTAACCATGTTTTCAACTACCTTTCTGGATGTTAAAAGGTGCAATGATGTTGCTGCCTATGTGTGAATCAGAAACCCTCAGATTTCATCAAAAATATCTTAATTTGTGCCCCAAAGATGAATGAAGGTCTTACAGGTATGGAACAACATAAGGGTGAGTACTTAATGACAGAAATTTCATTTTTGGGTGAACTAACCCTTTAAATGCTTTATATTGCTGCACTCATTCAGCAAATACTATGCCATGCTATTGTCAACATGTTAGCAAATTAGAAAGTTAGCATTTCATGAATTAGCTTGTTATAGCTAGCTAAGTTTACACTAATGAAAATGTTTACATTGAGGTTAATTTTAAGTTAAATGTATGAATTAATGTACTTAACATTTCAAGTTAAGAACGATTCAAATGTATGAGTACAAAATAAAAATCTGCCACTTCTGCTTGCTTAAACTTTGAATTTCTTTTGATTGCTTGGTCCAAAACTTTGAGTTCATTTCCTCTCCCCTCCACCTTTGCCTGCTGGTCTCTGAGCTCAGTATTTGCCTGACACTCAAGAACAAACCTCATTGGTTCTCACACTTCAAGCAAACACGGTTGAGCTTCAGATTATCATATTTGATGTGCTGTACGTCGGTTGATCAATATTTAAATGATATTAAAAGCCTAAAGAACCTATGTGCCTGGTCACTTAATGCGTTTTCTCTAATCGGATAGCTATCTGATCTTGAAAAGCAGGGTGTCAATTGCATATGGCAAGTATATGGCAGCTGCCAGACCTTGGCTGCCTGGTCAGGTCAATGCAAAGTAATATTTTTATTGCAGGATTAACGGAGTTATATTACTACATGTAATATATAATTTGCAATTGTTTAATATTGCAAATAAAAGCAAGTAAATTAAGGTGATCTGGTTGTTATATTTGTGTCACAGTTCAACGGCGCTGCAAATATGCCTATTTACAATGTGATTTTGCAGTGTCGAGTATTGTAGCCAATCACAGACCTTTCTGTTGAATATAATGACCAATCAGATGTGTTTTAGTTACCGATAGTAAGAATCAACTCAGTATCGTTCAAAACGCTGAATGAGTTATAGTTAACACATGCACAAGTTTTGTTTGTTTTTCATGAGACTTTGTCTATGGAGTCAAATTAATGCCTTAATGTTTTGCACAAAAATAAAGTTTTGCAAAACAAAAAAAAGAATTGAGCAATAAAAAAATGTTTTGCAAACAAAAATAAAGAATTGCAAAGGGAAAATAAAGTATTGAGCAGAAAAAACAAGTTTTGCAAACAAAAATAATAAATTGCAAAATAAAATAAAGTAGTGCAAAAATAAAAATATAATCAATTATAAAAATCAATGACAGCTGTAATCCTATTTTATCTTTGCCACATATTTTTCATGCTCAAACCTACTAAATCTTTTGCAACGCTCATTTTATTATGCATTTCAGTCAAGTGTGCGCTAACGATACCGGTTTTCTTTTGCGCTGCACTTTTCTGTGCGGATCTCTTTATGGCACTGGTTTGATGTGGGGGTGGAGTCAAGAAACGGGGGCACGCCCCGCGAAATGCATTGGAGGGGAACGTAATCGGCGACAGGTGAAATAATTCTTTGACATGGTTAAAAATAATGAATGGTTTGTTTTTGTTGGTTTGTTTAGCATATGTTGTCGCCGATTACGACCCCATCCAATGCATTTCTTGTAGTAATATGACCCGTTGCGCTCTGTTTCACTGCCTGTATCCACTTTTGTGTCCTTAAACATTTGTTTTTTGGGGTCGACAGCTTATAAAAACTTATTTCTGGGTTTTTTAGCTTGTTAGCTGTACACCTTGTCACACAGCACCTTTTAGGCATTGTTCTGTTTTTTTGTAATATGTCAGCCTCACGCAATACAAAGTCAATGCGCTCTGTCTCTATGCTTGATCTATTCTGTTGCGATCTGCGTCTCCTGCCGATGACGTGTTTCGCGGGGGCGTGCCCCCGTTTCTTGACTCCACCCCCGCGTCAAACCAGTGCCATAAAGAGATCCGCACTGAAAAGTGCAGCGCAAAGGAAAACCGGTATCGTGAGCGAACGCTTGACTGAAACGCAGAATAAAATGAGCGTTGCAAAAGATTTAGTAGGTTTGAGCATGAAAAATATGTGGCAAAGATAAAATAGGATTACAGCTGTCATTGATTTTTGTAATTGATTATATTTTTATTTTTGCACTACGTTATTTTATTTCGCAATTTATTATTTTTGTTTGCAAAACTTTTTTTTTTCTGCTCAATACTTTATTTTCCCTTTGCAATTCTTTATTTTTGTTTGCAAAACATTTTTTTATTGCTCAATTCTTTTTTTTGTTTTGCAAAACTTTATTTTTGTGCAAAACATTAAGGCATTAATTTGACTCCATATTTGTCACCTTTCCTACAAATATATTATTCACACCTAAGTACAAAAAGTGACACAAATAGACAAAAATGAGAAAAATATGTTTGAAAAAAGAAAAGAACAGGAAAATGTGTGAAAAAACTGTTGGGGAGTGGAAATGGCTGATGAGCCATCTACTGGTTATAGTGGTAATTTCATGCCTTTTTTTAAATGTGAAAATAAAAGTGTTTGTATTTCACCAAGTGTTAGTTTTCCTACTTTGTTAAACTTTTAGTTTTACAAATGTGGAAAATGGACAATCTTTGAAGGATGAACAAAAGATGTTTTTGGTCATAACATAAAATGTTTTTTTTTTTTAAATTGGATCTTATTCAGACTTTTGAGCTTTTAAGTGCTAGAAAAAGTTGTGTGAAGTACTTTGAAGTCCTTGAAAAGTCCTTCATTCTTATAATAGTGGTCTATAACCTTCTAATATATTGAAACAATATCTATTGTTGAAAAGCACTATACAAATAAATATCAATTGGGTTAATCTGGGTTATGATCAAAGCTATATGTGATTCATCTTTGGGCGCACCACACACACACTTGTCGTCATGTCAAGGGGTTATGTTCAGACTGTCAGTTCCAAATCTGATTTTTGTGCATATCCGATTGAAATCCAGTCAGATTTAGCAAGTGTGAATGGCAAAAAAAAAATCACAAGAAATCCGTTTCGAGCTACTTTCATATGTGGTTTAAAATCCTATTCAAGTCTCATTTCTGGAAATCTGTCTGCTTTGATTGTATTTCACGTGGTTATGTGACAGATCAGATTCCAATTGTAAAAATCGCATTTTCATGTGATTTTTTTGCCGTTCACACTTGCTAAATCTGACTGAATTTCAATTGGATATGCACAAAAATCGGATTTGGATTGATAGTCTGAATGTAGCCTGAAACACATTCCAGATGAAACTAAACCCAAAGACAAACTGTTTTGATTCATATGGAAATATGAACTTTTTAAAGCATCAAAATTTTGATTGCGTGGACTTTCATTGGAGGCATATAATTCTCTCAGGTTTCATTAAAAATAGGCTATCTTGTTGGCGCCGATAGCCTAGTGGTTAGTGCGCCGACATGGTGCAAATGTGTTCACAGCAACCTGAGTTCGATTCCCATCTCAAGGTCCTCTGCCGATTCTGCCCCCCTCTCTCTGCTCTCTACTGTCCTCTCTGAATAAAGGCACAAAAGGCCCATAAATATAACTTAAAAAAAAAAATAGGCTATCTTCATTTGTGTTTCAAAGATGAACAAAGGTCTTATGGGTTTGATACGACATGAGTACAATGCAAAAAATGATTGTCTTACTCAGTATGTTTTCCAGTACAAATGTCTAAACATTCTTAAATCAAGATCCATTTATATGAGATACAAAATTATGTCTTGTTTTCTCAAAATTATGTCTTGTTTCAAAATTAAATTAAATTAAGAGTTTATGCCTAAAACAAGAAAAAACATCTGACAATAGGGTAAGAAAAATAAACAATTCAAAGGGGAAACAAGATTGCTAATGTAATGGGAACACATCAGTGATTACGAGGTCTGAATCCATATAGATTGATGCTAACTCACTGGATGATGGCGCTAAAATGACGCCCATGATGGATTACCTGCAGCTGCATTTTGAGACAGGAGCGAGTTTTTCAACATCCAAAGTTTATGTAGTCACGGAGGAACGTGCCTGTGGGTAACAATCTTTTGTCTCTCATTTTATGTGTGGAGGGCACAGGCTTCAGCATTTTCAGTCAAATCACATTCTTGGGCTCTGTCACTGGTTTTAGAAGTGCTCGCTGATATTTATCTCTTTAATTGGCCCAGCTTTTGGCTCTGGTTTCATTTAAGAGAGTTGGTGACCTGCATGGACTTTGCTCCAGGACTTATTCAAGTATCAAGTTATTACTTTACAGTCTCTCCTCCCCCGTTTGAGTCAGAGGAACAGTTACAGTTACATACGGTTGCATAATCTCTGTCCGGTCAGGGTTTGAAGGCCTATATGCAAGTCAATGGCGCAAGTCTGATCAGTTTTTTCATGCTTTGTTGGTAGCACCAGAGGTTCTGTGGTCTCCCAACAGAGAATATTGCATTGGCTGGCCTGGCTGGAAACTTAAAAGGGGAAATTGGAAATGCATGATGTGCATTCGACTCGGCATGAGCCCAGAAATAAGAGGAAAGGAATTTTGTTTCTAGGCCTTATGGTTTTAAAGTCATTTGCGTAACCATCATTGCATCTTTGGCCCATTGGTGGTGCTTGGGAGGTTTAAAGACCGACATTTTTTTCAGGTTGAAGCTCCAAACCCTCCTCTATCTCTATTCCAATTTTCACAACTTCTTACCAAATGGTTCTATGGGCTGCCATAGACTTTCATTAATTCATTCATTCATTCAGAAGAAATTATAGTTATAGTGTTGAAGATCCTTCCTTCTTAAGGCCAGAACACACCAAGCCGACGCCGACGAAACTAGTGGCGATGAAAGCAGACTGCGGGGTTGGCTCACGTTGGCGGTGTCTGTGTCCAAAGTTGGCCTGAAGGCAGGAACACACAAAGCCTACGGTCGGCTGTCGGGCAGTTGTTTGTTCTTCGGCCGACTAAGTTTTCTCAGTGTGTTCCACACCGTCGGCTGAAGTTGGTCCTTGTCTGCTTTTTTCGGCCGATTCGAAATGTTGAATTGGCGTCGGAGCTCGTCGGTCCGTCGGGCCATCTCATCATTCTGATTGGCTGTTCTGATGCTGCCACCTGCTGGTACAGAAAGGCATTTCATCTTGCACAGGTGCAGAACGGATGTGCTACTTGGCCGTCGGCTGTTTAGCGTTGGTTTGGTGTGTCAAGGCCGGAACACACCAAGCCGACGCCGACGAACTAGTGGCGACAAAAGCAGACTGCGGGTTTGGCTCACGTTGGCTGTTTCTGTGTCCAAAGTTGGCCTGAAAGCAGGAACACACCAAGCCAACGGTCGGCCTTTGGGCAGTTTTTGTTCTTCGGCCGACTACGTTTTCTACACCGTCGGCTGAAGTTGGTCCTTGTTGGCTTTTTTTCGGCCTATTCGAAATGTTGAATCGCCGTCGGAGCTCATCGGTCCATCGGGCCATCTGATCATTCTGATTGGCTGTTCAGATACTGCCACCTGCTGGTTAGGAAAGGCTTTTCATCTCACGCAGGCGCAGAACTGACGTGCTACTTGGCCGTCGGCTGTCTAGCGTTGGTTTGGTGTGTCAGGGCAACTATGGACACAGACGCTGCTGACGTGAGCCAACCCTGCAGTCTGCTTTCGTCGCCACTAGTTCGTTGGCGTCGACTTGGTGTGTTCCGGCCTTGACACACCAAACTAACGCTAAACAGCTGACAGCCTAATTAGCACGTCAGTTCTGCGCCTGCGCAAGATGAAATGACCTTTCCGTACTAGCAGGTGGCAGTCTCTGAACAGCCAAACAGAATGATCAGATGGCCCGACGGACCGACGAGCTCTGACGCCGAATTCAACATTTCGAATCTTCCGAAAAAAAGCTGATGATGGACCAACTTCAGTTGACGGTGTAGGAACACACTGAGAAAACTTTGTCGGCCGACAAAGAAAAACTGCCCGACGGCCGACTGTCGGCTTGGTGTGTTCCTGCCTTTAGAGACTCGGGCAGCTCTTTTGATTTTGTTTGACAGTACAATTCTTTTACTGGACAAATTCTCTGCTTTTGAACAAACCAAACTTTATTGAGGTTTTCTAAGGTGTAGCATGTCCCTTGATTCAAATTGTAGGCACTTTATTAAAAATGTTTGTGTGTACTAGCTTTTTCCATACAATGTGAAAATAGGCATTTCTGTTTAAGCATTTCAAAGCTTTAGTGGACATATTCAAGAAACCACAGGTGTAGTGTTGACATGTGTTGTTTTAAAAGGGAGTTGTGCCGTCAATTCCTTAAATATACTCACTTGGTTATGTGTTATCTAATGTAAATACCTTCACACATTTTTAAGTGTTAGCTATAATATGTGGCAGTCGTATATAAACTAACGATATAACTCGTCAAAAGTCGTCAACGTTATGAGGTACAGAACGTCCATGAGCGTAAAATGCGCCGGTACTCCTGTGCACTATGGCTATATTTAACAGCCCCTGTCGCCATAAAAGGTCGTGAGAGTCGCCTGGACATTCCTGCCATTGCCAATATTATTTTTGTTGTGTGGACAGCAGCTCCCGTTCACAGCGCCCTGCCAGTTTGCGTCTTTGCTTGGATTTGGATCTTGGTTGAGTATTCCTGACGCGCTGCTCTCCGATCCGGCTCTGAGCTGTTTGCAGACCTTTGGCAAGGTGAGATGATCCGCCGCATGAACGCATGAGATTTGTCAGGAGTTTTTGTTCTTGTGAACTATACAATTTATACTAAATCCCTACTAGTACTGTATAGGGAAGGCTGAGGTTAGCTGTTAAAAAAAAAAAAAAAAAAAAAAAACGCTATCGAAGATTTATTTAACACAGGCTGACCTTTTGTGGGGCATGTTGTCACACGGCATGGTGGGATTGGGAACCGGATGCTTTCTTGAATTGTTTGAAATATTAAGTGCTAATAACTAAAGAAAAAAAAAACATCTACCACAACATATATCGATTTAGAATGAGGTTGCCTGCAGACCGTGTTTTTTTTAAAACGATATTTAAACAATAAAACAGCTCAATTGTATTACACTGAAATATCAATAGGCTATGTGACATTAAAATACCCATGTCCTGAGAACAGTAACCTTGCAGTCACTATTTCATTATATAGCTGACTTACTTGCTGTGTGGTTTTATTGTATTCACTAAACAAACAAACAAACAAAAAAAAATTATCATTTCACTCATTGTAAATGAGGTTGATGTTTAATAGCCTAGTTCTTTATGGTTTAGAAATGATTTGTGAAGTGTAAATTGTGATTTATGAAGTGAAGAGTTATGAAATGTGAAGTATAGGCCTATTTTTAAATTCACTGTCTATGATGGTAAAGTCAGCTCTTATTGTCGTCAAAAAACAGACAAACGAAAAATCCATCCAATTATAGAGACAGATCTTATATATATATAAGGTTAATGAAGTTTCAAAATAAATATGAACGTAACTATGCAAATTGCTAATAAACAAGAAGTGCTTGGAAAAAACAGTAATCTACAAATTGCCATTAGCCTAAACCAAATTTTGTAAAAATTGACTGTGAAGTTAAAGCACTGACACATCTTTCCCTTGAAATGAGTACTGATAAATCACTGGGTGTAATATTCATATTTAATGTGTTGGTAGAAAGTTATGAATCTTCTGACTAAAAGAGCTTCATATTTGAAGACAGTATCTGAGCTAAAGAGGACACAATGTCGGGATCGATACCGTTCTACCAGAAACACCACCGCCATTATGATCGTGGCTATCGTAGCCGGGAGACGGAGTCTGCTATCAGCCAATACCAGCAGAACTCTAGTAGTTATTCTTCCCAAAGCAGCAAAAGCACCAAGGGGTAAGAGAGCATGGCAAGATCTATCACATCAACAGTAAATCCTTCCCAGTCCCATAACTTTAACTCATTCTAGCAGCCAGCTCTTCATTATTCCCTTATAATACTTGTCTTAAGGTGCGGTCACGTTTAGCATTGTTCGGCAAAAATTTGCGGGTGAAATCCAGATCAACGTAAAAAAGTTCCCCTCGCAGATTTTGTTTGTGTTCAAGTTGCTTATGCAAATTCGTGGAGTTGACCAACAGAAAGCTGCCTCAGATAGCACAGGTACATCTGTAAGACATCTGCTAAAGATCTGGAAAACATCTGCTATGTAAAAACTTCTGATAAATGTCAGTTTTACATACCTTCTAAATCATAAACATCTTAAAGACATCTTCTAAATGCCTATGTGACGTCTGACTGGAAACGTCGCAGAGACATATTGCAGATGAGCAAACACTCTAAAAAATACATCTTGCAGATGTAAATGCAGACATCAAATAGACGTCTCCAAGATGTATGTGTGCTATCTTGAAAGTGACTTTTGTGTGAACTGTTCATGCATTGCTAGATTCGCTATTGATAATATACCTTTTTGCCCACGAAAATTTCACCGCAATATCGCTAATGTGACCGCAGCTTCATCCTTCACATGAAGACCAAAATTACCCACTACTGTTGCCCCTCTTGTTTAGTGTAATCTGTGCTAATTGCTATTTCCCACTCAACCTAAAACATCCTTAAACCGTGCAAATGTATTCTGCATGCAGTGTGCCTGTTGCTGACACTTATAATTTTCTTCGTTTGACTTATTCAAGGAGGTGTAGACTACTATGTTAGTAATTCTTTACAGAATAGTGCCATTGGTGTAGGTTCTGCTGTGCTAGTGCAAAAAAAAAAAAAAAAAAATCACAATCCTAATTTTAGCTGAGTTTTAATGATGGACTGTAACATTTATCTAAGACTTAACTTTAGTTCCTAGATAGAGCGCTTCTTGATTCAAAACTTGCTGTGAGTCTTTTTAGTCCTTTCTGTGGTTTGGATCCATGCCTATATATTTTTGTTTGATTTACTCAGGTGACTTGGCTTGTTTTTGTCTAGGCAGTTGCTTACTGGGTCACTCTGAATGTCAGAATGTAAGGTTATCTTCTGTCTTGTTGGGGACTAATGTAACTCTACCTTCAAGAATCGTACAGCAATTTGCACAAATTGAAATCTTTTAAGGCTCATTCATGATTTTGTTGAGTTCTTGGTGTCTTGATCTCGGTTTCATGCCCTAATATAAATAACATTCATAACATAACTTGGCACTTCATGTGGTTTTCTTGACGTCATGGTGTATTTATAGAGGTTACAGAAGTAGATGTTGTTATAATTATTTATTTATTTATTTTATTTTTTTATTTACACCCAGAGAAAAGGAGCCTGTTGGCCAACAATGCACAATTTTATATTTTAAGATGTCTTTTCCACTATATGGTATCTATAAAACTGTCAATTGATTCTATCCAAAGGATTACAAATAATTAATAATGCAAAAGAAACCATCTATTTTATAAAAACAGTCAAAATAAAAATCAGTTTTATCCATATTGTTCATTACAGGTAGCCTTCAATTTAGTGTGTCTGCTTGCAAATTGGGAACAGAATATAGAATACTAGAATCTTAATTTCATAATTCGACCAACTTAAATAATAAGATAAGATAAATAAATAAAGATAATTACATTTTAATTAATTAAAATAAATAGATAATTTATTATTGAAAAGTTTAACACAGGAAACAAATTTATGTTTTTATTTGTTTATTTATTATCTTTTCTCACTATTCCAGACTTAGCTAATACTCTGAACAAATTTAAAAGTTTGTATATTAGCACTTCTCAAGCTGCTCCGGATGAATCCCTCATTATATTTCTCATTTGTAAGTCACTTTGAATAGCCTAAAAGCTTCTGCCAAATGAATAAATGGATAGGTTGTGTCACTGCTTTCCAAATCCATCAAACATTCCTCTATCCCAAAGGCCAATCATTGAGAGTGTTGGACAACCAGGATATAGACATATCTGTTGTTATCAGTTTGTGTTCCGATTTGGACAAATACTCTGAATGGTGTGCTGAAAAAGATGTGTACAAAAAAAAATGTCATCATTACAAATGTTTTATTACATATATATGTTTAAATACATGGCATACAAGTTTCAGTAAAATTACTTTTAGTTTATCATAAATGCTTGTCAGTACATTAGGCATTATTAAATGACATATAAAGATGTTCTACTCAAGTGTGTCAAACGTTAACTTCAAGTAATTTAATATGAATTTAAAATACATTTTCATTTAATTGTAAATCTCATGCAAATTAGTGTCCGAAACCATATTCATTTCACATTTAAGGATATTCTATTATTATTTTTTATTATTATTATTATTACTATTTTTCACAAAGGATAAGCACACATACCTTGTTGAAACATATGTTTTTAGCCTAGATCCCTTTTTTATGAGCTGTGCTGAAAGAGGATTTTAAGCAGGATTTGCGGTGTCACAGGATGGCAGGTTGGCACAGATGCTCTTAGGCCTCTGTTTCAACCCCATTTATCATGCTATCAAATGTATACATGCTCCCAATTGGCTTTGCTAAATGTAGCAAACTAAAATCTTTTCCATGCTGGGAGATATAGTTTTTGTGGATCACTTTAGCTGTCCTAAGTTCCCCCCCACTCAGTCTCTTCTGAACCCTTGAATGTCTATTTATATACACACACTCATGAGAGGCATGGATAAGATAGTGATATGTGGAGGGTATAGGAATGGTATATGTCATCTAAAGCAGTGGTTCTCAACCAGGGGGCTGGGGACCACTAGGGTGCTTCAGCATACTTCCAAGGGGGCCTTGAGATGACTTAAAGGATTAGTTCACTTTAAAATGAAAATTAGCCCAAGATTTACTCAAGCTATCCTAGGTGTATATGACTTTCTTCTTTCTTATGAACACAATCGGAGTTATATCCTGGTGCATCCAAGCTTTATAATGGCAGTGAACGGGACGAGTATGAAGCTCAAGAAAGTGCATCCATCCATTATAAACATATTCCACACGGCTCCGGGGGGTTAATAAAGACCTTCTGAAGCGAAGCGATGCTTTTGCTTATCCATATTTTTCATTTTAAAGTGAACTAATCCTTTAAAATTATTTAAAATAATACCAAAACTAAAAACCAAGATATTCCTTATTATAACAAATATACATCTTTCTAGTTATGCCAAGCTCTCAAATATTTTATTGGGTAGAAATAGTGAGTGAGAGGGGACCTTTACATATGGTTGTGGAGTCGTGGACAGTGTGTCAATGCTCAAAATTGGGAAAACGAGGTTTCAGAGACAACTGAGGATAAGCCAGTGTTTAAATACCCAAGGGATAAAGTAACAAATGAAAGCAGGTGTACTAAAAAGCATAAGACAGTCAATACTCAGGTGTTTAGGACCTCTGGTGGTGAGCTTCAGGGATTGCTGTGGGTGTGTCAATGGATATGCTTTTTCACTTATGAACACTTTTTTGTGTATGCTATTATACAGAATAGAATACACACAGGTCAGAAATTTAATTAACATTTTCATTTAGCAGATGCCTATATCCATACCAACTTACCATACAAATGAGGACTATTATAACATATAATATACGTATATTATATAAGTACTCTACATGTGCTTTGGTATGTTAGTCAAAGATTAAAACACAGTGATTTAAAACATACTTAAAATAAAAACTTTAAATTTGACATTATTACAAAGTCCACTTTTTAAAAGCGTACTTAAGGCTCGGTTTCACAGACAGGGCTTAGATTAACCCAGGATTAGGCCTTATTCAATTAGGACATTTATAAACATGCCTTAGAAAAAACATTACTGGAGTGCATCTTTAGACAAAACAATGCCACTGACATATTTTTTTAAGATGTATCAGTGTAAATTGCTTTAAGTTAAGACAGCTCAAACATGCATTTTATTCTGGGACTAGGCTTAGGCCTTGTCTGTGAAACCGTGAATAAGAGTGTTAAGAAACGTAGTCGTGAAAGTGTACTCTATTTAAGTGGCCTTTTATTTGACTAATATTACATGATCTGCAAGTAGCATTTAAAAATTTTTTTAATTTCACTACAAGTGTACTTTCAATAAAATTAAAGCAGGAACTCAGTAAGATTTGCGAAGCTCCCCCTACAGGTTCCTTCAGTGAATCACACTGTCGTAAATACTCCAAGCGCAGCTCTGGACTACAACGACTACAACGCTCACCAGCGCAGTAGTTTTGCAAATACAGTACAAGAAATCTCGATGGAGGTGGGTAATTTTCGAAACTGTCTTATAAAGTCATAATATATACATTGTTTTTGAATTACCGTAAAGCATTTTGTCACTCTCGTGTGAACGTGAACATGAGGCGAGATTGTGTCGGGTCGGCGCAGCTCAACTTGCAAGTGCTGTTTTCTGGCGTAGACGTGCCAGAGGGGGTTAGTGCACGCCTCAAACACACCACTACAAGTCAATTAACCATTGTAAGGACTTAGAAAACTATTTATGAAGGTAAAAAAGTTACTTAGTTCAGCTTTAAGACAGCTCAAACATGCATTTTATTCTGGGACTAGGCTTAGGCCTTTTCTGTGAAAACGTGAATAAGAGTGTTAAGAAACGTAGTCGTGAAAGCGGACTCTCTTTAAGTGGCCTTTTATTTAACTAATATTACATGATCTGCAAGTAGCATTTAAAAAAATACTTTAAAGATTTTAATTTCACTACAAGTGTACTTTCAATAAAATTAAGTACACCTTTTTTTTTTTTTTTTTGCATTTCCTGTAACTATATCCTGGAATATGTCACATTATTTAAGTAAAATGGGTCACAAATGTTGTTTCATGTTGAATCTTTTAGTAGAGAGTAGAAAAGTATATTCCTCAGATATTTAGTGGAGATTGGACCACTGAAAAGCATTCCACCATTGAAAGACAGTAAATGTGAAAGTTCATAGACTTGTAAGAGTGAGTGTTAGGGGGTTCTGCTACTTTATATTCTTTACACCGTTGATCAAGTTATTTATTTATTTATTTTTTGTGCTTTAATGCATTTCAGGTCCTGTTGTAGGACCACTGAGGCGATTAACCTCCTTCCCACTTACTTTCTTAACATTCTTCAATCTTAAACCTTTTTTCAGCCTAACAGTCTTTCTTCTTGACACCACACCCCTTCCAAAAATAATAATAGTGTGTGAAAGAAGTGCTGGATACTCACGATATATGTGTATGTTGCCATTTCTACATTACTGTAGCATTAGAGCTGCCACATACACGTCTCTAGAAGAGGGGGGGATTAGCCCTCTGCCCAAGAGGGCCAAGCCAACCTATCTTGCCATGGACAAGGAGAACCAGATCATCGGTTATGTGGTGCCCATCTTCAGGGGCAGGTAAAGAAACAATTTGGGTTTTATTAGTGTTAGAACAAACACATGATGCAGCTGTTCTGTACTCCATGTTTTCTGTTGTTAGCATCCATTGTGGTTAATAGCAGGCACTGCAATAATATGCACATGCCTTCAAACAAGTCCTATTTACCAACATTCACAAAAAGGCTCCACGTAGGACTTTACAGTTAGATCGCATCGAAGAAATGTTTAACCCTTGTGAAAAAGAAGTACACTTTAGCATACTTTTTATAAGAGTAGTTACTTAGTGAAGTTCACAACGTAATTTCGGGAGGAGTGAACCCATCTAATCTTTCAATTAGTGAAACTCAAACATAATCTCAAGAGGAGGGAACCCTAATCTTTCAATTACATCCAGAGCATATAAGCAGCTACTCACCCTGCTCTGGCATCAGTTGTTTCGATATCCCTCCACCTCCCCAACTCCACCACATAATTTAGGCATCTCATCTATCGTACTCCTCTTCCAGGCACTAGTAGTCCCTGGGGGGTATATCCAAGCTCGAGTTGAAGCTGCTTCCTCGAGCCCCTCCATAGCGGATAGCAAGCCAAATATGCTTAACCTTATTAGCTTAAAGATTTTATGAGGAAACGAACTTGTGAATGGTGGAAATAATATACTTTAAAGGCCCATTCACACCAAGAACAATAATTAAAGATAACGATAACGATATAGTTCTAAAAATCGTTCTAAATATAAATGCACTGTCTACACAGCTATAATAAACGGTATAGAGAAACAATATAGTTGGAATCACTTTCAAAACATTTTTTTTCTAGCTGTTGAGCGATAAAACACTGACAGCCAATCAGAATTAATTTTAATTTAAGGGCTCTTGCATTTAACATGGCGGACGGCATTACGGAGAAGTTAATCGCCGAGGTCCAGATAAAGCCACTGCTGTTTGACAAGTCAAACACCCTTTTCAAGAATACTTTAAAGAAAATGGATATATGGAAAACAATCTGTCATACCCTCCATATAAATGGTGAGATCATTATACCAGGCTGGTAAACAGCGTAACATAAAATTACCTCAGGTATCCGACGCTAGTTTCGACAACATGTTGTCTTGCTTCCACTGAAGTTGCAGTGAAAAAGACTGGGCATTGTTTTTATTCCACTATATTGACTTTGTCAGCTAAATTCACTGTTAGATTAGATCGATTACACTAGCTATTCACTCGAAACACAGCATGCTGAGGACACCTGCTGGTTAAAGCCGTGTAAATGCAACAAGAACAGCAAAAAACAAGTTGTACACACTTTGAAACCGCAGCGCGTGATCTTAGAATAAACATACTGTCATCGTTCATTGGTGTGGGCGCAAATATAGGTATCGTTTATCGTTATCTTTTTTGTACATTTAATTGCATTTTAATAGCAATTAAATAAAGATGTATTATTAAAAATGTATAAAAAAAGATTTTTAAGGTTTGAAACACTACAAGTGCACATTCAGTAAAATTAAGAGCACATCTTTTTCACAAGGGAAAACCTTTTTGAGCAGAGAACCATTCAGCAAACTTAAGACAAAATGGTTCTTGGCAAGAAAAGTTGTTTCAAAGAACCTTTATGAGTGTATATTGGAAGATATTGGAAATTCTCCTAAAGAACACAGATGTGACGTGGCATTCAATTGTTTTGTTCAAAAACCCTTGTGTATATATGTGACAGAATATGTGTTGTATTGTGCTGTATTGCTTTGTTTAATTCAAGAGGTGTGTGAATGTAATGCTACGTGATTTACCCTTCAGTCGTGAGTTTGAAAGTGGCCTATCAGACACTGAGGAAGCACGTGCTAAAGAGAGTGCTGGCTATCTGGCACGGCGTGACCTCTTCACTAGCGGCGTGGAGTCGGAACGCATCGAACACAAGTCCCGCAGAACCGTCATGAGGGAGTCTGCCGAGCGCATCTCCCTTAGCAAGAGGGTCAGTGGAGATCCTAGTCCTGTTCCTAAACACATAACTCATGATTATCATTGTGATTAGAAATTAAAAAAAAAATTCTCTTGATAACCATACTAAATGAATGACTATTGTCAAGTAGGCCTAACACTTCTCACTTAAATTTTTAACAAATACAAATTGTTGAACTGAGCTGCACCACAGATCTGACAGCTCCCTTGCTTAGATCCCTTATGAAAAAGAAATACACTTTAGCATACTTTTAACATTTTTTTTTAACTTATTACAGGAGTAATATGCTTTAAAGAATATATTTAAGTGCATATTTAATGTGCATGTAAATTGCATGAAAATCTATTAGTTTAAAGTTATATTAAATGCGAATAATTTAAATTTAGAGTGATTTTTTGACCCACATAAAGTAGGTCTTAAGTATGTCTTTATATGTAATTCCATCATTATTTTTAAATATAATTAAAATGTACTGCCTTTATGATAAATTAAAATATACTTTAATATCATTTCTATTGACACTTGTATCATGCATTTAAATATATTTTATTACACATTTGTAATAATAAAGTTGCAATTTGTTACATTTAAAATAATATATTAACTTTATAATATTGAATAACACACTGCAGTTAAAATTCTAATCAATGTTAGTCAACACATCAAAATAAGTGCACTTTTTTAAAGCACAACAAAAGATTATTAAAATACAGTGATTTAAAATTGTACTTAAGTATGTTAAGAAACAGAAAGTATACTCTCTTTAAGTACACTTAAATTGCCTTCATTTCAGTAATATATTATCTGCAAGTACCATTCTTTTAAATATACTTCTAAAATACACTACAAGTAGCATACAATTAAGCAACTTCTTTTTCACAAGGGTAAGCAAACATCACTATTTGAACAATCCCCTAACCCATGTAAACATTACTAGTCTATAATTCGTTCTGCACAGTTTGTGCCATGGACTTGCAATGTTAACTCAAATTGTACATCTAACAAATGACAAAACATTCAAAAACATCTAATACTGACAGACTGGAAATGTTATATAGCAACCAGAATAGCATAGACTGTGAGGTGGGCTCTTTTTACTGCCAGTAAGCAGCAACCCTAGGTACTGCATAGCAAATGTAAAGCAAGCACCAATCATTTTATTCAGAAAACATAAAAATTTACTTTATCATTATGTTTAGTTGGGGTGTAACAATATTCAAACTGAACCGGAAAACCCACCCCCTGCTGCTCCGCCTAGCCCTGGCCCATTGGATCTACACGACGAATACAGCATTACATCCTATGTATAAGCTCCGCATTTTGTAACTTTCCATAAGAAACAAAGTACCATCTTTCAAATTCCATTTTTACTCTCTTTGATGTGGCATGACAGATCACTGTACAGGCACCTCATTTCAAGTGGCAGCGCAGAGCGCGAGTGAACGCGATCATCTCTTCCGCTTCAATAATAGTTACAGAATAAACATACATGAACATCTGAAGGTATGTTGAAAGATACATTAAAAACTTACGAAAACGTACAATATCTCGTGTAATCCCTCAATCAGTGTTTCAACGGAGGAAAGACGTCAATAAAACAGCTTGTAAACGCTGTCACATTGCATTTACCTCAGGCAAGTCCACAGCTTGTTAGTTTGCCAGAGAAATGAACTAAATATATGCTATATATTAATTATATTTTACTTAACTTGTTATGCCTTGATTATTTAATGTATGTTTTAAAAAAATCTGTCATGAAAATGACAGCCACTGTGTAAATGATTATATTTCAACAACGAATTGGAGTAAAAACATAATTTTATAATTATATAATGCAAAAACTGCATACAGTTTGCGTACAATTTGTTATTTGAGTGTTTATTATGTCTAAAAATAAATAGCAACTAAATTTATGCTAATAGTTTGGGCTCTGAACCTTTAATATTATAGTAAAGTGGAAGTTTAGAGCTTCTTATCTAGTTTAAAGCACTAACAGAGATATTTTTTTTATCCTTAAGAAATGTTCAATTATAATTGAATTCATTTAAAGACAGAGACACATTTTGTTCAGTAAACTACTGTTTAATTAAAAAAAAAAAAAGCAATTTCACGTATAGTTTTCTCCCCCTGTTGTAACGAACCGTACCAAACTTCAAAACCGAGGTATACGAACCGATCCGTCAGTTTTGTGTATCGTTACACCCCCAATTTTTAGTGGCACTGCAACATTTTATGTTTTTAAATGTGTTCAACAACAAACTCTTACATTTGCAAACTGATTTTGCCCATGATACTAAACATGAAGTTAAAATTACACACTCAACAAAAAGGTGTAAATTTTAATTTTTAAAGCAATTGTGCAACAGGAGATATGCATTAGGGTTAGCTTTAATTGTAGGCTTTGAGGAACACTATTAAACTCCTGTATACTATTTTTAGATAGGAAAAAGTTCAAGAAAGTATCAAGACACAAACTTTATTTAGTCCTGATCCTGATGCCAAGAAATCATGCCACCGTGGTGCCAGATTTCAAGGTTGTAATGTTTTATGTGGATGTGTGGTGGTGTGCGTTAATCTGTGGTGTGTGTTAAAGTGACTATGAAACAACTGTTGTCGACAAGTGATGTGCTGATAGCTGAGGGAAGCCTCAAGGAGATTATGATTTCACTGACATGAATGGACAAATAGAACCATTGACCGCAAGGAGGCTTTTGATGCTAATGCCCGTTCTGTTAAACAGTCTGAGTCTTGATGAACATATTATATATGCTCCATACATTTTGTGCAGGCCTAAATATTTTGTGAACCTGTTATGAATGAAAGATGCCTCATTAGAAAGATTCCAAGCTCTTTGTTCTGACAGAATTTGTGGCAAGGAAAAGGTTACCACTCACAATAACTGTAAACTCATCCCTCAGTTTGTAAAAAAAAAAGAAAAGTCACATTTTGGGAAAAGGCATTCTGGAGGGTTTAAGGACATAAATGTCAACCTTGAAGTTTTTTTTTTAGTAGTGGTACTACTTGACATGCAGATGAATTTCTGTTTACTATTCATTACTAATGTAGTTTCTCTTGGTGGATGTTCTTTTTGTAAACAATTCTTTTCTGGTAAACCAGCTAAACACCCCTTTTGAAAAAGAAGTGCACAAACTTTGCACAAACAAGTTTAGTAACAATTGTAACTAATCACATGTAATGAATGATGTTTAATTCTCGTGGTTGTATTTTCCAAACAGTGTATTTTAATGTTTATTCCATTGCAATGCCTTGCCTTTTAGATTTCCATCAGTGAATTACTGTATACAATTTATAATGTGTTTGGTCATAAATGCATTACGTTTTTTTCAGCATCCTCATAATGCATTTATGATCAAAGAATGTTACCATTTTCTAAACAATATATGAATGGCTGCATGCAGATCCATGAAAACGAAGAGTACCATAAGCGTCTGAACGAGGACAGCCTGATGCACACGCCCGAGTTTGTGACCAAGCCACGTTCGCACACTGTTTGGGAGAAACAGTGTGTGAGGCTGCACTGTACCATCTCAGGATGGCCTGAACCACGTGTCGTGTGGTGAGTTAGTGTGCACAAACAAGCATGCACATTACACAAACACACATGCTTACAGACACATGTGTGCACATATGTGCATACTACTAATGCATTATGTCAAGAATAATATGTGACAAACAGTGTTATTTTAGTATAATTGAGATACTTTTAGTTTTTAATATCAAATTAAAAATTTTGTTAGTGTAGTATGTGTATTTGTCATTGTTTTTATTTCAGTTAGTGTTTTTTTTAATTTCAGGTAACAAAATTGTTTTTATGGTTTTAGATTCAGGGGCCATTTACGCGACACAATTTTCAACTAAAACAGGAAACTTTCAACAGGATGCATTTCGGCCGTTAATTTACACGATAACTGTATTTTGGTGGCCTGAAAATGCTAACTTTTGAAAACGATACCGTTATTGTTTCCATGTAAGCTACAAAAATGTGAATTTGTGAAACGGGGTTGTCATGTGCATGTGTGTTACATGTTCAGTCTATAGGCGTGTAATTTTTCTTTACAAAGTGACATTGCCATCTACTGGCCTGGCAGGCATAATACAGCATTTTTAGTCGTTCTCACAGATCTCTGTGAATGGGATTGTTTTGAATAATGTTGTCGCCTGTACGTGAAAAACGCAAAGGAAAAACTTTTCCTTTTTTTTAGTACATCGTTTTTTTGTGTAAACGTACCCTCAGTTTAGATGTATGTAATAACCCTGGAGACAAGTGACAAACTCTCTCTTCTCCTCCATTTGTACCAAAGACTATAGAATAACACAAGACGCGTCACTTGTATTGTTTTTAATGGGAAAAAGTGCCATGCGCAATATGGTGGAATAAGTCCCGCCTTCAAAATAAGAGCCAATCGCCGATTGGTAAAGTCATTGCATCACTGCAGCAGCCATTAGAAGCTCCGGTTCCTGTAGAAACAGTTGCGTGCTTCCTATAGAGACACACACTTGAGACTGCGCATGCGCATTAGCTTGATCCAGCCTGAAAAATGGCATTTTTTGTCATGATTCGAGCGTTTAGAAACTAAATTTATGAGACAGTTGTCAGATTTCATTGGTTATTTTAAATATGAAATTTAATCGAAAGCTTGGCAAATTGGAATTTGATGTTTCCCCATTCAAAGAGAGAGGAGCTGCACTTGCATGCCCAAGTGGTGTTTCAAAGATGGCCACAGAGTGAAATGACTTGTCTTAAAAAGACTTTGTTTGTACTTAATTTACTGCTCCTTTTTGACTTCAACATGAAATTAAAACTGATGCTATTTACTTTCTTAATACACAGCCCTGTTGTGCACATTATTCCAAAAAACAAGCAAACAAACAAAAATTAACATGATCTACCACTTAAATGTCTTTACTTTTTATCGGATGTCACTTAGGCCAGTGGCTAGTGTGAGACCGCAATCCCATAAAACTTCTGATGGGAGTGGAAAGTTCTGTGTGATCTACTGACAATGTGCAAATTAAAGAACACAGATGCAGCCAGATCATTTCCATAATGACCAACGCAATCTACCAAGAGCAGAGCAAATTAGCATACGGTCGCAAACAAGCAGAGTTGATGATAATTATGTGCGGGTGATCAACTAACAACACAGATGCAGCAAATTACAAATAATGTGACTTAGCAAACATTGGCTGTGTACGAAAACTTGAAAACTTGTGGACTCACTGCCATGTCAGGCAATGGCTTGCAAGCAGCCTTTGTACATGAAGGTACCTCACGAAAGCTGATTTCTGACTTCTAAGGCAGTATAACGGTTTAATTATCTACAGTAAAATAGAGAGATTTTTTGTGATAACTAAGCGTATATTTAATACTACAGTAGAAATTTCTTGCTAGAAGTAAAGTGAAGTATGGCCAAGTATGGTAACCCATACTCAGAATTTGTCCTCTGCATTTAACCCATTCAAGTAAGTGCACACACACACACAGTGAGTAGTGAACACACTCACACACACACACCCCAAACCATAGACACACTCAGGGCAGCCATTTTGCTGTGGAATCTGGGGAGCAATTGGGGATTAGGTGCTTTGCTCAAGGGCACCTCAGCACCTCCTCATTTCCTGCCGGTATTGAAAAAGAAGGTATCGCAGGAGACAGAAAGTGAAGCTAACATTGGATTCAGACGAGCCTCAATGCTTTCCTACCTTTGAATTCAGCCTCCAAAGGCAGCATTTTTAAGCTTTCGGACACAGCTGATATGATGTGATCTTCTTTTGGCATTGCAGATAAATGCTGTTAGTATATCTGGCCCATTTTCTTTTACTTTGAATGAATGGGACATGCCACAGTTGGCATCTGAATAATTTCATAGTGTGACAAACTGCCTTTGATGTCAACAAAATATGAAAAGTATTCCATTCCATTCTATTCCAGCTATGCATAATAGTATGGTTAATTGCATTTTATTTTCTTTTTTTTTTTTTCATATGAACAGATCAGTGAAAGTGAGCTTGGCCTTCAGGCTCCACTTTCCAGTCAAAAAGCTCTGATGCACTACATTATCCTGCTGTATTTCAATCTATCCTTCTCCTCCCTTAGGTACAAGAACAATGTTAGTATTGATCCTATGTCCAAGCCAGGGAAGTACAAATTGGAGAGCAGCTATAATGTCCACTCCCTGGAGATTAACAGGTGATCACACATGGACTTCAAAGTGTGCAGTCAAAGTGATTTGCAATGGTTGTGTATGTAACACATCTGTCTCTAATTCCAGGTGTGATTTTGATGACACTGCACAATATCGAGTGTCAGCCATGAACAGCAAGGGCGAGAACTCTGCTTTTGCTTCTGTTGTCGTCAAAAGTAGGTCTGAAATAAATCATCCTAATACCGTCCTAGAGAACACTAAACAGTGATTGCAACTACATCCAGTGGTTACCTCCAGGAGTTATGGTTATGATAACTTCTAATGAAATTATGTTCAAGCTACATTAAGTTAGAGGAACTTAATAATTTGTTGCATAAACACAAATCTGAAAGTTTAACAATTAAGTTGTTCCAACTAACTTAAGTATAATTTACTTAAATGCCCTGAAACCTGTTGATCTTCTCTATTTAATTTCAAATTAACAGCTAGCATAGCACATTCCAAATTGTAAAATGTGCTTGGTGGGAAGGCAGTTTGCTAAATATTTCAAATTGATCATTCCCAGTTATATGATAAAACAGAAAAATATTTTTTTGTGATATGATGTTTAGGATTCAAAGGAGAATTTGATGAGTCTCTGCCATCTCCCAGACTCCGTAAGTATTTCAGAATAAAATCTGATACAAGCTGATTTCTCTTGTCACAGTTAATCAAATGTGCTTTGCTTAAGTGTGTAAAGCTGTGAGCATGAGACTAAAGTTTTTAATGCTAGCTGGCTAATGGCTATTTTGTCTCCAATTTGCTGGGTGCAGAAAGCAGAAAGTTCGGCTTTGAAGGTAACCTTGGTGAAGGTTTTTCTGTAATTTTCTTGTGATGTTTTAGTTTCGTCTGGTTTCCCTGATCATCTTAAGTGCATGATCGTCCCTTCTCATTGTTTTACTTTTTCATCTTTGTTTATTTGATGAACATGTTTACAGATTGAATTGAAAACATTCAGGATTGCTTTGATGAGTTAGACTCAACGTGCTGGAATTAGCAACCTGTTTGGAAAATGAATTGATCCAAATATCCAAATCTTAAATGGTCATGAATTGAGAAATCAAATTTTCCCTGATCTTTTGACCTATAAGAGGTCATTGTACTATAAAAATATCCTGTAAGTTTCAGAACTCAAAATCTTTCTTGTTAGTCCAAAAACAGCTTTTATTGAAACCAAGCTCCCAAAACAACTTGTTTCGGTTTTTCAGTGTGACATAAAATGCAATGAAAAACCACGTCTGCTGAAGATCAACGCCTACGTCTACATCATTGCCTCTTTAGCGCCACCCACTGATTTGCGCATGTCATGTAGAAGTAAAATACTCACTTTACTTTCACTTTACTGAAAATGATGAACAATGAATGTAACTATAACTGTTGTAACTCTACTTAAACTTTATTTGCCACAGCCAAGACTTATAAAGCATATGTACTGTAATACACATGAATGTTTAGCAAATGTAATGAGATAAATGCTTTCTGTAGCATCTTTATTTCAACACTAATGTAATGTAATAAAATACCTCACAAAAGACTCACAAAAGACTACCTCACAAATCCATAGGGAATATATATAAATAATGATTACTAATTTTTTTAAAGTGCAAATTAAGTAAATACATTAAATCAATTCTAAATTGTTTTTATGTAAAAATCTTGCTAACATTATAAGTGAACCTCTAAGAACATAATACGTTTTTGTTTTAAAGCAGTTTTTCGGGAGATTTTCAGGAACTCTACAAAATTCGAGAAAATGTAGGAACCAGTTTTTATTTTCTTGTCGAACCACAAGAATAATGATTTATTTATTTATTTATTTATTTTTTATATGTAGCAATTATTTTAAGTAACTACTGTATTGACAGATTGTAGGAAAAGATGGTTTTGTATATCATCATTTTTTTCTTACTTTTTGCTTTTCATTTCAGATACTGCACAGATTGTTGGTGCCGTTCATGACCCCTTTAAATGTTTGTTTCTATTCTTAAAAAAGCAAATTTAAAAACAATTTTTTACATTATCTTTCAACATTCAAATTTACAAGGCCAACATTACATTACTTGATAGACCAAGTGCACAAAAAAACAAAAATATCAATGAAATATTAAATGCAACTTGCTTATGATAATCACAGAAAATAATCCCATAAAAAAACAAGCAAACAAAAAACAAAAGCATGTTTACTGTAATGCACATGTAAACCTAGAGGCAATCATATACTTAGACTTTCATTATAAGTGCATTACTGTAAAGATGTTTTTGTTTACTATATTTAACATATTCCTTCAATGCAAATAATGTGTATGTCAGTGAGAACATACAATATCTTTAAACATCTTGTGTTTATTCTTTCCTTTTCCAGTTTCTGTGTGTGTGTGTGTGTGTGTTTGTATATGACTTCATGGAATTGTCTCTGTTTTCTTCATTTGTCTCAGCATTGTTAATGTAAATATCTTCCTATACTCATTAACATTCAATCTTCTCTTGTTGTGTCCTGTGTATTTTATGAATTTGGTATTGATAATTCATGTGAAAACTTTTCAGACTCTTCCCAGAGTAATAAATCATTGTACACATTGTACAATATGCATTGTTTGTGTGTTTCTTTTAACAAATGTGTGTATTTGTATATTTGCTGAATCCTGGAGTCAATCTTATCCATCAACATTGCATTTTCTTAAAATAAACCTGAATTTTATATGTGTGTGTACTGCAGCACCTTGTCTGGAGTATGGTGTGACATTCGAGACGCACATTGTGGAGAAGTTTGGTGTGTCTTTTGGACGTGAGGGTGAGACGTTGAGTTTGGGATGCTCTGTTATCATCTACCCTTCACTGCAACGCTTCCAGCCTGAGATAGAGTGGTACAGAGATGGTACGTCTGTGAGAAAATAATAATAAGCCATGATAAGAAATTGATGTAATCAGATAATATTGCTAGTATTGGCTGATCCTGATGTAAATTTATCATTGCATATCTAATCTTTACTTCTTGCAATTTGGTGTATACACATACCAGTCAAAAGTTTGAAATAATTAGGATTTTTTTTAAAAGAAGTCTCTTATTCTCACCAAAGCTTCATTTATTTGATATAAAATAGAATTAAAACAGCAATACTGTAAAATATTATTACAGTTTAAAAGAAGTGTTTTCTATTTAATTATATTTTTAAAATGTAATGTATTCCTGTGATGCAAAGCTGAATTTTCAGTATCATTACACCAGTCCTCAGTATCACATGATCTTTCATAAATTCTAATATAATGCATGGATGTGTTTGTGTGTGTGTTAGATAAACTGCTGGTGCCATCAAAATGGGTTCAAACACACTGGAGCGGCGACAGAGCTACACTCACTCTCACACACCTCAACAAGGAGGATGAGGGGCTGTACACACTTCGTGTCATAACCAAGTCTGGCTTTGAGACACATTCTGCTTATGTCTTTGTCAGAGGTGAGGACAAATACAGTGAACTCTTTCTAATTCAGCCTGCTACATTATTACAAGCCAAATTATTCATGCTGGTAATATAGTAACTGTGTGATAAATTAAGAGCATTATAGGGTACACTAAAAACTCTGTTAGTACAAATAGAATATGTAAATATTAAAATGTGCTGTTTTGGCAGGGATACTGGGTATAGACACACACACGCACACACACAAACATAATGGAAACTTAGGTTCTACTTTGTTATATAATGGTATGAACTTGGGAAAGTTACAAGTAAGAAAACAAGTGCAAATTTCACCCTTGAATTATTGGAAACATTTACTGGTATTATAGAAATCCTTTATTCATTTTTGATTTGATTCTTCTCAAAATTATTTAAAAATATGTAAGCAATAAGGTACGAGAGACTGTGCTGTATCTTGACTAAGTCTCGGCTGAAGGGCATTGTTAGGCACGAAGCGAAGCCTCGAGTACCTTTTTGCCTCAAGCCTCGAGTACCTTATTGCTTTTATAAAACGGTTACCACACAATACAAATATTAAAGCCAAAAATATGTATCAATGCAACTTTCATGAAGTAAACTTTCACTAAAAGCCTTCCTTCCGCTGGAAAAAATAGTCCCTGACCGTGACCAGCAACAGAAGTTACATTATTACGCCTTTAGATGGCGGCAAATACTGTCTTTATGAGTGTGTCAGTCAGTAGCAAAGACTTTTACATTGAAAAGACTGAATTGTTGTGAACACGGAACAAGACGCAACTGATAAATGCTTTGACTAGTGCTGTCAGTCACGGGAAAACCCCTTAACTGTTAAAAGGACAAGATATTGCAGTGGACTTTTAATCAGGTTTTTTATTATGAACCTGACTGACCTGAAGGGAAATCTGAATGGAGGTAATAAATTCGCTCACTTCCCACAATACTCTTCTAGTTCTACATAATACAGTATGCTTTAATTCAGTTTACGTTGCTAAGAGTGGTTGCCAAGGGTGTTGTGTAGTGATACACAGAACCGTTGGGTGAAGCGGTCATAGCCGTGTTTTATTGTGAATAAAAGACAGCTATTGACCAATCAGAATCAAGGACAGGAACTAACCGTTTTATAAATTTTATTATATTATTTTGCAGATTTTGTACTTTTCTTTTATATTCTTTTTTAATATTTTACCAACCTGACTATCTGGGATTTAGTTGTTTTTGTGGTTGGACTGTTTCAAAATATTCTAAATGATTACAGATTACTGTAACATATTTAGTTTCGTGCTAATTGTTTTACAAGAAAAAGAGCTTTAGACAAACTCTTTTGGCTTGTACTATGTGTGAGTTTTGCATGTCTCTCTGAGCCTCCCTTCACAGCTCATGTTTCATTCTAAATTTATCCTTGTCGTCCCGTGTCTATGCTGTCATGACATTCAAATGAAGTAGCTGTGAGACTGTCTGATCAAATGAAGTTCTCAACACTCCCAGTAGTGTTAACAGTAGTTAAAACATTGCAATACACTTTTTAAAACTTGAATTGCATTTTAGAACTTTTTTTGACCCACTTAAGTATAACTTAAGTACAAATGTATATGCAATTAAATAATTACTGTCATTTCTATTGAAACTGTATGTCATTAAATATATATATGAAGTTGCAATTTAGTACATATTAACTCTAAATGTAATATTGAATAACTCATTATAGTTAAATTATAATCAAGCGCTTTAGTGTGTTAGTCAAAACATCAAAATAAGTGTACTTCTTTAAAGCATAACAACAGATTATTAAAACACAATGATGTAAAATATACTTTAAAGTAAAACTTTTAATTTAACATTATTACAAAGAGCCCTTTTTAAAAAAAAAAAAAATTGTAATAAAGTGTGATAAGAAACAGTCATGAAAGTGTACTCTCTTTATGTACACTCAAGTGGCCTCTTATTATCTGCAAGTACAGTTTTTTGAAAATATACTTTTAAGACTTGAAGTACACTACAAGTACACATTCAATACAATTAAGTACACTTCTTTTTCACAAGAGATTGCATGATGTGACATTGTGAATGTGAACTAATAGAAAATGTTTAAACAATTCATTCAAACTTTATTTTATTTGTATGTTTGCTAGATACTGATGCTGAGGTTGCGGGTGCTCCTGGTGCTCCTTTAGATGTACACTGTCAGGATGCCAATAAGGATTATGTCATCGTTACCTGGAAACAGCCTGCTGTGGATGGCGGAAGTGCCATTTTGGGCTACTTTGTTGATAGGTCACTTCACTGTATAAAAACATCACACAAAATCATATAAAAAACTCTAAAGTTGACAAAATGAAGATGATACCCATGAAAAATGTCTTATTTATAATGTAAATCAGGGGTTCGCACTTGAGGTCCAATTTCCTGCAGAGTTAATTCTGTGTCCATGCCATGTTATAATTAGTAGTCTCGAGATTCTACTCACCACGCGACATTCTATTCAAGTCCTCAGACGGAATTATGTGTTTCTATGGCTCCACTATCAACGCCTAAATGAATCTGCAGCAGTCAGGTGACACAGCGGATACATGGTACAAGTAGGAACTCTAAGAAAATGTCCACCTTCAAGCTGTAATTACAAGTTCTATGAGGATGTGAAAGCTTTTTACAAGTTGAAATCTTGTAATTACGGTAATTTCAACATAGGGTGAACACACCTTAGTTCCAACCCTAATCAAACACACCTGAACAACCTAATTAAAGTCTTCAGGATAACTATAAAGTTACAGGCAGGTGAGTTTGATCAAGGTTGGAGCTAAACTCTGGAAAGTGGATCACAAGGGCCAGAGTTGAGAACCTCTGATTTAATAAACATCATATAGGCCAGAACCAAAGACTAAGGGCCCGTTTACACAACACCGTTTTCCTTCATTGTCTCCGTGTAAACTAAAAAAACATGAATTTGTGAAAACGGCGACGTCATGCACAGGCATATTATCTGTTCAGTCTGTAGACGTGCAGCGTTTCTTTACAAAGTGACATCGCCAGCTACTGGCCTGGCATGTATAATACAGTATAATACGTTTTTAGTTGTTTTTGCGGATCCGTGTAAACAGGGATCATCTTGACAACGTTGTTGTCTGTACACAAAAAATATAAACATACCCTAAACCACATATCACTGGAAAATCCAGCTAAAATCAGCAAACATGGAATTTTAGCTGGATTCTCTAGCAGAATGATGATTTTGAACTTGTTCAAATGTAATAGGAGTGTCGTTCAAGTTAAAGTTATTACTATGCTTCCATGGGATCTAGACCATTTCTTTACTGTTTTGTTATTGCTTGTTCACAAACAGCCCTGCCCTCTGATATTTTTGTAACATCAGATTATATTTCTTCATGCGTTAAATTTTATTTCCTATGACTTTTCTCCTCTGCAGGTGTGAAGTTGGAACTACACACTGGGCACAATGTAACGACACTCCTGTTAAGTTTGCACGTTTCCCTGTAACCGGTCTTGTGGAAGGGCGAAGCTATGTGTTCCGTGTGCGTGCCGTGAATAAGGCTGGTATGAGCCATCCATCCCGTGTATCTGAACCAGTAGCCGCTATGGACCCTGCAGACCGCACAAGAAAAGGTAACCAGACTGGCTCGGCAAATACACAAAAACAAAATGAAAACAAAACTAGCAGTACATTATACTTTTATTTCTCTAGGTGCCTCTGCTCCTTGGACTGGACAAATAATTGTAACTGAGGAGGAGCCTGTGGGTGAGAAACTTCAAATTAAAGTTATCTTATTTTTTAGAGTTCTCACTATCATTAAAAATATTTAAATTTTAGGTAATCCTATTGAAGTTGGTTTCCACCACAGTTTAGCTTTTACGACTAAGTAACTAGCTATATCATTATAGAGAACATTTCTCATAATGGCTCCGTATATCATAATAGTGAGAAACTTTCATATGATTATGGCTTAGTATCTCATAATAATGAGAAACATTATGATTAATATATTATAATATTTAGAGGAAAACATTTTTTTTTAAAAACAACATCTACAGTATATACACTTAACATCTTTCTCAGTAATGAGAAACCTTCTCATAATGACTTAGTATCTTGTAATAATGAGAAACATTCTAATAATTATGAGCTAATATGTTATGTAAAAAAAATCTAATTTTTGCGTCCTTTTTTCCTGCTGGTGCGACTAAAATAAGTTAGAGATCGCACTGGTGCCACCACCACGTTGCCCAACTAGTAATAGCTGCCATTTCTGTTGCATTTGAGAAACAGCAAACAGCAAAAATAAACGATAGTGAAATGAAACCGCGCTACTTATTTGAGCTGCACAGACCATTTATCAGCTCATTACTTTTAAGACCAAATGAACGGGTCCATTTGACACACATCCGATATTTTAACTGTTTAAGTTCACTTAAGACGTAACCGACTGTGTTTGGATACATGGATACTCCTCAACACAGGCACTTTGACATAATTTTGTGTGCATTTGCTCAAGAAGATGCAAAAGAGAGCTCAATTCAGTACTGGCGTGCTGTCTGGTTACTTTCTGTGTGCACGCTTCAGGTGCGCGTGAGTACTGCATTGAGTTCTCTTTCTCTTTCCCCGTTGCATGTTCATATAGACAGTATTCGAAACACAACTGTAAATTGCTGTTTGAACGGGACATTTTGAGACTTTCAGTAAATGCAGTTGTCAATCCCAAAAACTGACAGTGTGAACATTCAAATTCAATGCAGAACTGTCTGTTATGAACCATAGATATAAGCTCAAACAGCGCTGACGTGGAAAACAGGAACCATTGTATTATGGCAGAAATAGTCACATTTTTACATTATTAATTTCAGGGTTCATACAAAGCACTTCAAAGCTCTAAATATCCAATTTATTCATTTTTAATATGATGGCCAAAACATTATTTGTTCATCCTCCAAAGAATGTCCCCATTTGTAAAACTAAAAGTTTCAAGACATAGAAAAACTAACATCTGGGGCCCTCTTTTAACGATCTAAGCGAATGCTCTGAAGTGCATGATGCAAAAAATGGTTGGCGTGCCAGGCTCATGGTCCAAAAAGACCATGAAGTTGTACCTAGTCTCTTAATGAGTCATGGGTGTGTTTTGGGCGTAACAATCAGAGTGTCATCTCCCATTCCCTTTAAAAGCCAGGTGCACTTGCACCATGGTGGATTGCTATTTACATGGCGGAATATAGACACCCTCAACCTGACAAGTCAGTTTAAATACATGTGTTATTGCCAAGGTTGGTCAAATAATTTGCCAATTTCATTCGGCATTACTGCATATAGGTAATTCTGATACAAGCAATGACCACACACCTGAACACACCTCGTTTTCAGACCAGCATGCCCATGGGCCAACAGATGGGCGTGAGTGCATTTGCTATTTAAACAACATGGGTGCTGGATGTGAAAATGATAACCGCATTGGGCTGAAACTAGCAAAAAACACTTGCGTCGCTCCTGGTGTCGCATTGCATCGGGTGTATGATGGGGCCCTTGGTGGCAAACAAACACTTCTCATAATAATATAGATCTCGTAATAACGAGAAAGTTATTATAATGTTTCTCATTGAGATGTTAATACTTTATGACAAAGTTTGTCATTATTACAAGAAAATCTCTCATTATTATAATATGTTTAGTCATTATCTCATTATTATACGTTACGTCAGTATTATGGCTTACGGAATCTTTCTTTTATTCAGTTGTGGTGGAAACAGGCTTCCATATGGAATCTCTGTAAAATTATTTTTAGAAATCCTTATACAGTGATCACAAACAACTGGAAATGTGTGTTGGTCAAATACTATACCTGTATTTTTGACATGTCCTTGGCATATTCGTTGTACTTTCCTTGACCATCCCACAGTTTATTACCTAAAACAGATCAATTAACCTACAGTACCAATATAATATGATATATTTTATCTTCAATACAATTAGAGGGAGTGGTTCCTGGCAGACCTCGTGACCTCACAGTCATTGAAGCCACCAAAAACTATGTGGTGTTGAGCTGGAAGCCCCCAGGCGATAAGGGCCATGAAGGGGTTATGTATTACGTGGAGAAGGTCAGTGTACAAAACTGAATCTAACTGCATAGACACTTACAGTGGCATTTGATAAAGCTTTAATGATTTTTATGGTAATATGCCATAAATGATACAGTATGTTATATATTTTGTTTGGTTTAGCAATAATATCTGTGTGTGTGTGTGTGTGTGTGTGTAGTGTGTGTCTGGCACAGACAGCTGGCAGCGAGTGAACACTGAAATCCCTGTGAAATCTCCACGTTTTGCTCTTTTTGATCTGGCTGAGGGCAAGTCTTACTGCTTCCGTGTTCGTTGCTGCAACTCAGCTGGTGTTGGAGAACCATCAGATCCAACCGAAGCCACCACGGTTGGGGACAAACTGGGTATGAAATATTCAACAACAGACTCACAACAAAAGCAAAAGATCAAGGAAAATGTGATGTTTTTTATGAGTACACTTTTAAAAAATAAAGGTTCTTTATTGGCATTTATGGGTCCATGAAGAACCTTTAACATGCATAGTATATTTCCATTCAAGTTTTTTCACACTAAGAAAAAAAAACCATTATTATATTATATTATATTATATTATATTATATTATATTATATTATATTATATTATATTATATTATATTATCAAAGTAATTACAGCATGCAGATAAAGGTTGGTTGAACTTGATTATAATATAAATTCTATTATAGCATAAATAATGTGTAATGGTGTAATCAACTTTTTTGTTACCTGCCACCAGATATCCCATCAGCCCCTGGCCGTGTGGTGCCTACCCGCAATACAGACACATCTGTGGTGGTTTCATGGGAAGGATCACGTGAAGCTAAAGAGCTGGTGGGCTACTACATTGAGGACAGTATTGTGGGGAGCAATTCTTGGGAGCCATGCAACAACAAACCAGTTAAAGGCACAAGGTAAAACGGCACATACTGTATATTTAATAATTCATCAAATCACACACAGAGTCTTGTTGTACTAAATATCACAGCTGTAATTTGGCTACAGACACACAGGTAATCAGAGCCTAATATTCACTACAACAGCATAATTGCAAAAGCAATATTGCTGTTATACAACAGTTCTATAAATAAGTAATTAATATTTCCAAAAGAAGACAAAAAACGATAACTATAACAATATCATTCTAAATGAAAAAGAATAGCAGAGTCCACACCACAACGATAACGATAATGGCACAGATAAACTATTGTAATATGAGGCAGGAATGGAGGAGAAGCAGGAATGGAGGAGAAGCAGGCACAAGCAGAGCTAAATGCAAGGGGTTTCATTAAACAAACAAACTAGTGTTGCTTACACTGACTACTATGTATAGGCTGGAGTTGCAGCCACTCGTTGCCTTTTTATGTGTCTTGTTGCTTACACTAACAGCTATATATTCCGGTGCTGCCACTATTCATTGCCTTTCTATGGTTGGAGGTCTAATTATCTCACTACATATGGAGAGTGCCTACTTCTATATTTAGATAGCCCTCATCACGGGTGTTTCTGAGATTGCTTCTTGGGCACAGCGTACCACTTTTAGTCTCTACAGTGAGTGTGTACATTCGTGGAGTGTGCGAATGGTGCTCTCATCAAGCCGTGGTGTTCAACTAGGTCCGGTACTTCATCGTTGCTGTGATGTAAGCAATAGCACCTCTACTACTGCCACTTGGTCCTCACCCAGCCGAGAGGCTCTCACTTGTGGTGCCATGCGATGGTACTGGACACTCTTCGGTGGATGGCTCAACACCCCTCTGCCTCCTGGCGCCCTGTGATGGCTCCTCCACTACGGCGGCCTGGCAGAAAGCTCCCCGTTTCCCTCGGGCTGCCTGCTCCTCTCCATCATGGCAGACAGCAGCAGGCCTGGCCTCCGGAGAATGGCGGCAACTTCTCCGTCTACTGACGGCAGCCATCCCACCTCGATCCAGGAGCATGGCAGTGAACTCTCCATCCCACCTGGTCTTCCCTCACTCCAGCACCACTGCCTCAGGCAGTCACTGGTTGTCACCGCTCCTTCGTGCTGCCCGACCTCCTCAGCACCGTGATCCCTCTCAGCAACAAGGGCTTTTTGACAGCCCCTCACGGACGACTGCTGCACACACATAAACAAATTATAAAGTAAACATCCCAGGCCTGGTCCTCTGCTGTTCTTCACTGTTGTCGCTCCACCCTTTTATGCTCCTGAAGCTCCTCCATGAGATACGAAACCGGTGTGGCATGCAGGTGACACTCATTATCAATCACGCCACCGTCCTGCATGACACTCATTATCAATCACTCCTCCGTCCTGCTTGTCCTGCTTGCCATATATATATACACACATATACACCGATCAGGCATAACATTATGACCACCTTCATAATATTGTTTTGGTGCCCCTTTTGCTGCCAAAACAGCCTTGACCCGAGGCATGGACACCACAGCACACTTTGGTGCCCTATCTGGCACCAAGATGTTAGCAGCAGATCCTTTAAGTCCTGTAAGTTGCGAGGTGGGGCCATCCTGGATCTGACTTCTTTGTTCAGCATATCCCATGAATGGTTGATTGGATTGAGATCTAGGGAATTTAGAGGCCAAGTCAACACCTCAAACTCGTTGTTGTGGTCCTCAAACCATTCCTGAACCGTTTTTGCTTTGTGGCAGGCCACATTATCCTGCTGAAAGAGGCCACAGCCACCAGGGAATACCGATTCTATGAAAGGGTGTACACGGTCTGCAACAATGCTTAGGTAGATGGTACGTGTCAAAGTAACATCCACATGGATGGCAGGACCAAGGTTTCCCAGCAGAACATTGCCAAAAGCATCACACTGCCTCCGCCGGCTTGCCTTCTTCCCATAGTGTATCCTTGTGCCATGTGTTCCCCAGGTAAGTGATGCACACGCACCCGGCCATCCATGTGATGTAAAAGAAAACATGATTCATCAGACCAGGCCACCTTCTTCCATTACTCCATGGTCCAGTTCTGATGCTCACATGCCCACTGTTAGTGCTTTCGGCGGTGGACAGGGGTCAGCATGGGCACCCTCACTGGTCCGTGGCTATGCAGCCCCATGCGCAACAAACTGCGATGCACTGTGTATTTTGGCACCTTGACACCTTTCTATCAGAACCAGCATTTACTTCTTGAGCAATTTAAGCTACAGTAGCTCGTCTGTTGGATCGGACCACATGGGACAGCCTTCACTCCCCATGACCATGTCACTGGTTCACCACTGTTCCTTCCTTGGACCAATTTTGATAGAAACTGACCACTGCAGACCGGGAACACCCCACAAGAGCTGCAGTTTTGGAGATGCTCTGACCCAGTCATCTAGCCATCACAATTTGGCTCTTGTCAAACTCGCTCAAATCCTTATGCTTGCCCATTTTACTTGCTTCTAACACATAAACTTTGAGGACAAAAAGTTCACTTGCTGCCTAATATATTCCTCCCACTAACAGATATCAGTGTTATTCACTTCACCTGTCAGTAGTCATAATGTTATGCCTGATCGGTGTATATATATATATATTCACATACAAAGTGCATTAGTATCAGGGCTCTTCCTCCAGCTCTTCCTCACACTCATAGTATATGCACCTCCCTGCCTTGCCGTGTTTTAAGTACAAAATGCTTCAGCTTCTGTCTTGCTGTGCAGAAGATTGACAGGCAACTGTCTGGGCCCCAACAAAGATGGCAGTTCCTGCTCCATCTTGGATTTGGGACCGCTGAATCACGTAGTCAAAGCGCTCATTCAAATAAGCGTCCTGAAACAGACCCTCTTTCATCTTGACCAAGGGACTGGATTATATCAGTGGACCTGAAATACAGTATGTCTACTCTCATGTTCAGATAGCCCCTCATCACAGGCATTTTCTATAATTGCTTATCTTGTCACCATCATATTTATATCCCCTGGTCCATTCTGCTGAGGAGCAACCTTCTCTCTCAGGCAGGGTGCTCAATCTGGCATCACAATCCAGAATTATGGAATCTGCATGTCTGGCCGCTGGCATCAGCTCACGATCATCAGTTACACTGCCACAGCGTGTGTTAAAGATGAGTACTGAAGCAAGAGCCCCTTTTACCAGGCATCTCTATGCTCATAAATTGAAAGTCTTTGAGAGCTTGTCTAGCTTGTGGAACGAGGACCCTGTGAATTGTCTGATTCTAGTTGTGTCCTTTTTGTGGGAGCTCTTAGACATAGGCCGTGCGCCTTATATTCTCAAAGTATACATTGCCACTATGTCAGCTTTTCATAGCAGAATTGATGGTCGGCCAGTTGACAGGAATGACCTAGTGGTCAAATCTTTACATGGCTTGAGATGGCTAAACCCTTCTCGCCCCACAATTCCCACTTTGGAAGCCCTGATGTGTTCACCATTCTGCTCCAGTCGGCTTCGCTAAAAGAGCTCTATTTCAAGACGACGCTTTTCCTTGCACTCGTATCAGTTAAACGAGTGTGCAACATACATGCTCTTTCAGTCAGCAAGTCCTGCATGGATTTTGGCCCTGATGACTGTAGAGTTGTCCTCAGACCAGGAAAAATTATGTTCCTAAGGTGCTCTCAACTCCATTCAGAGCCAAGGTTATTATAACCCTTTCAGCCTTGGCTCGGAGCGAACCAACTATGGGGAACACTTCCCTTTCGCAGTTGCCTTGCCCCGTACACGCTCTGTGACAGTGGACTCTGAATGGCAGCTTCTGCTGCGATACGTTATGGTTTCCTCATAAGCGGTGGGATTCACTGCTAATTTCTTATTTCTGTTGAGCCCCTGAATGAGCTTTAATTACAGCTTATAGGGGCAGTTTCCCGGACAGGGTTTAAATTAAGACAGGAGTAGGCCTTAACACTCTGGAGTCTGAGGTATCGCCGGCGATACCACCTCTGTTTTTTTCTTACCAGTGTAAAAGAGATTCAAAATACTCTGTCAATGTTACACTTACAATTAAGAGTTATACACCATTTTAACTGTTGCATATCTTCTTTTATTTGTGTAGACTCAAAAAACAAAAAACTGTAAAAACAAAATGTTGTGCTTTTTGTAAAAAAAGAAAACTAACATGATGCATGATCTGTCATTTCCCTCTGAACGAAGTCCAATCTGATAGTTCTCAGAAAATGACTAACTTAGTGAATACTAATCACAAAAAAATTAGACTTATGTCTAAAGAAGCGTTGAAATGTCAGGTTTTAAATTGTGTAAGTCAAATCAAAAACAAATATTCTCTGTTTATGTAATCTGTATGAAAAAAGAGCCATGTCAGAAGTCCGTGATTCAGCTCATATCCACTAATGCGGCCATGCCCATGGAGCCAGCACTATTCAGACGCAAATTCTGAGGCAATACATGTATATATCGTCTCAATCGTGTATTTATTGTCTTCAAAAGTGTTTTGCATAGCTATAGTTAACGATCTCTGGACGCTTCTATTAGTTCCTCGAATGTCACATAGCCTTTTCTTCTTTAGGAGGAATTTGTGGACTAAATGTGCACAGAGCGCCCTCCGGCTGCAAGTATGAATTGAAAACAGTATCCAGCGCTCATAGTAATGACAACAAATATTGAATAAATATTACTCCTCTGTATAGAAAATTGACATAAACATATGAGAATCCATCAATATTTCTCCAAATGTGCATGCTTTTAAGCTAAAAGCCTATATGAAATGCCATAGAGGTAACATAATTGTTCAGACACTTTGCATCACAGAAATACATTATATTTTAAAGTATATAATAGAATACCATTATTTTAAATTGTAATAATATTTGTTTTTTCTGTATGTTTGATATACACCATGATGAGCTTGAGACATGATCACAGAGGGTTTTTTCACAGCCTACCTGTCTGAAAGAGAGGTTCATTTATTCGGTTCAGATTATTCATGATGATTCACGCCTCCACGCCTACTGTGTTTCTTGACAAAAAGTGTCTTACAAAATTTAAATCTCTCTATTTTTTTATATGAACAAGTAGGCAGGATAATTTTTACATAATTTTGAAGCAAAAACTCTAGTCTACAATCTCCAATACCCAAAAGTCTTGTGAACACATATATAATATAATTTTTTTTTGGCCTTATTTCAGTGACTTAAGTTTTTTTGTTTTTTCAATAACCACGCATAAACGTTATTCCTTCAAAAACACAAACATACATGTTTCTCACCTATTATGGTAGCCTAGTTTGTGCTGAATACAGTGTAATGACACTTTTTCCATTAATATGTTTATGAACAACTGAAAAAAGAACAAATGTCAGGGCATGTTAAAACTTCTCTAGGCCCCAAATCAGCCTCAGCCTCAGACTCCAGAGGGTTAATATAGAATAGTTAATCATGACTTTAAAAATGGCTTTCCGAAACACAGATTAAGCACAGATTACTAACACCTGGACTATGGAACTAAAATCCTGGACAAAAATAAACAAGATTAATTTAAAACCAATTGTGCTAACCTGAATTAGCACAACTCAGGTTACCTATAAAACATGGAATGAACCAAGAAAAGCTTAAATCTGGCTGATTTTTTTTTTTCATGACAAATGCTCATATTTGGAGTGAAAATGCTATTAGGGTTTGTTAAATCAACTAAAATATGAACAACAGTACTATTTTGTTTGTCTTAGTGAGCCCCACTAATAAATGCCATAATTGTTTGTGTGAGATTTTAATTGTTATAATATATTAATATTTGTCCATATGTGTTTTTTGCAGGTTTGTCTGTCATGGCTTGACCACAGGCGAGAGTTACGTTTTCAGAGTGAGAGCAGTCAATGCTGCGGGAATCAGTGAATTCTCACAAGAATCAGAAGCCATTGAAGTTAAAGCTGCTATTGGTGAGTCATCTGTGAACTCCTACTGATATGACTTGGATATTATTAAGATGAAATATGATTCCACTTAAAATTCCAACTTTCACTTTAAATTCTGACCACTGCACTTGACTTACGCATTTCACACGTCCTAAATGGCACTTCAGTGTCAAGGCCACAACCACCAAACTCCAGCTCCGTTCCCTGCATTTCTCCCAGCAGACGGGGTCAGGACTTGTAGACCTCCTCTAATTTGGGTCACATCTGATCCAACGTAGTGGTGACTACAAACCAGCTCACCCTCGTACACCCCTGCCCACTCCCTCAGTCTTTTCACAACTGTCCCTTCTGCATGTCTTTCACATTTTCTAATTTCAGGCACCTTAATAACCACAAGACTTTGTGTTGAGAGTCATGTTCACTTATCCTTTATGAAACATATATTTATTATGCACACCTTTTTCTAAAATCAAAACAGTATTTTATGGCACAAAATTACAGATAAATGTACACTAAATACAACAATAAATGTTTTTTACTTTTTAATTTTACACTACAACCGTATTATTGCAATTGTAATATATTTATTTGTTTTATTTCATTTTGTTTAGTTTTTACAATTTAAATAATAATAAAATAAAATATTTTGAATAATACAAATAGCAATTATTATAAGCAGTGGTAGTAGTATATATTCATATTGACATATAACATGCATATATCTAATTTTTTACACAATATTTTATTTTGTCTTGCATGATTTTTTTAATAATATCAGATAAAATAGATAGAGAACCCCAAATGCATTTACACAAATAGACAAAAACAGAAAGTGTTAGGTTGTGTGCTGCTCTTCCCTACTTTAGTTAATACTGTAATTACTTAAAATTAATATTAAATATTAATGCTAAAAAAAAATGTATAAAAATATAGATACTCACTAGATAATAGACATTTGGTTGCTGGTCAACTGGTCAGCATGCAAACATGTTTGTAGCATCTTGTGTCTTTCACAGAGTTTCATATGCCTTGATGTAACACTAGTGTGATGTTGTGTCTTTTTTCATAAAGGTTCAACACAAAGTCAGCACAAATCCCCTCTGTAACATTCAATACATAAACTACACTAAATAACTGCATCCTCTCTCCCAAATGATCTTTCTATGCTTTACCTTCATTTGTCCTTGCTCATTGATTCTAAATAAAACTTTGTTGCTTGTTTTCATTGCCTCTTTACAATAAAAAAGTTTATTTCCTCTTGCATGCATACATATTTCTGCTTAAGTTTTCTACTGAACAGTTAGATTAAAGGAAATAAATGTGAAGCATTTTGAATGTGATAGTGTTTGAATTTCATTTTTGTCTGCTTTCTCTTGCTGTTTTTTCTGCTAACTCCTTTAGGGGGCGGTATTCTTCATGGTGTGTGTCTGGAGTCAGGGGGTAATGGGGTCGGACTAACCCAGCACAGCACTTGTGGAGTGGGCAGGCATGTGGCGCCTCACTCCTCTGCTGACACGCCTCTAACATGCCTAGCTAATGTTAGTGAAAGGGTTGAGGGAGGGGGTCAAAACGCTGGCCACAAAGGGCATCCAATTGCATTAAATGAAGGAAAACAGGGCAAAAGGGCCAGTCAGGGGGCAGCAGAACCTGCTCGTGGGCAGGATACCGAAATGTCTAAACAGGTTGCAAACTCTAGCAATGAATTGTTAATGCCCAACTGCATCCAAAAGGAGTCGGCAACAGAATTGCCAGAAAATCGTAAGTCGTCAGTAAGCTCTTCTCCGGAACAAGAGAAAGCAGGAGAGCCAGAGAGAGGACGAAAAGGCTCAGGTGAGAAGAGAGTAAAAGCCAACTCTCTGGAACGTCGTCCATCAGCATCCCTCCTCAGTGTTGGCCTGTCTCCATTTTCACCTTTCCTGTTTTTTGTTTTTTTTTACTCATTTTTAATTCATTTCTTTAATTGAATTTTTGCATCTTGAATTTTTCACTCTTTATCTTTTTTAAACACTTAATTAGTTTATTGCAATTGATAAAGTTTACTCATTAATCATTTATGTGCCTATTATTTTCAATTTGTCATATTGACCCTTGTGAAAGAAGTACACTTTAGCATACTTTTAAAAAGAGCACTTATTTTAAAAACAATATACTTTTTTTTTTCATTTTTTTTTTTTTTAAAGAATATACTTAAGTGTGAAATGAATGTAATGTTTTTAGACACTTAATGGCATGTTAATTGCAATTAAATGGCGATACATTATAGTTTAAATCTGTATTAAATGCATTTAGCTGAACTTTAGAGTTTTTTTACCCACTTAAGTAGGACTTAATACAAATATGGTTAAAGTGAACTGCCGAATGTGTTAAAAAAAACTTTTATGGTAAACTAAATTTCATGTCATTTCTATTGAAATTTGTATGTTATGTATTTTAAAAATATATTTGTAATCACACAATTGTAATGATGAATTTCCAATTTAGTACATTTAAAATATATTACCTTTAAATGTAATATTGAATAAGACACTGCAATTTAAATTATAATCAATTACTTTAGTTTGTTAGTCAACATAAAAATAAGTGTACATATTTAAAGCATGACAAAAATGAAAACAATGATTTAAAATGTACTTTAAAGTAAACCTTTTCACATTATGAGAAAGTGCACCTTTTAAAAGTGTACTTATAAGTGGCCTTTTATTTCAAGAATATTATAGGCTATTATCTGCAAGTACGTTTTTTTTTTAAATATACTTTTAAGATTTAAAGTACACTACAAGTGCACATTCAATACAATTAAGCAAACTTCTTTTTCACAAGGGGATATAAGACCTTTCTCATTAAATTAGCATATTGCAGTTGTTTTAACGTCCTTGTAGTCACGCTGTGGTTATACAGAATATAAACACGCAGGAAAAACTGCAACAGTTGACTGGTCAGTTGACCCCATTGGAAAATCCAGCTAAAACCAGTTTCTTGCTGGTACAATCTGATTTTTCTAATGGGGTATCTTCTCAGAGAACTTTTATATATGGTAAGTCTTCTCAACTACAGCCTTTTTAAGCCCTTAAATAACAACACTATTCTCACAAATACAACCAGGGATCCTTTTTGGCTTCTTTTATGCCACCAGCCACAACTGGCAATATGCTGGACACCCTCCCTACTACACAATATACTCCTTGGGCTCACCAACTTTCAATGTCATAGTGCCAGTCTGTATTTTTACAATTCTGTGCCTGGTTTGGATATTTTGCTTCACGTATGCTGGTACACGCTCAGTCTATGATTAGTTTCCTTTATACTGTTAATGTGCTTCACTGCTAACTGTAGTGTTTTGTTATGCCAGCTTCACCCGCTCCACCCTATGGCATCAATGTGTTGGAATGTGTACGGGACTCGATGGTACTAGCCTGGAAACAACCCACTTTCATCGGTGGTGCTGACATCACTGGTTACTTTGTTGATTACCGTGAGGTCATCGGTGGAGTCCCGGGAAAATGGCATGAGGCGAACATTAAGTCTGTCAGTGAGA